>NC_143252.1:63253181-63556212 GCF_984573655.1 Nuphar pumila | reverse complement strand
TCTCTACGACTTAGCCTTGACTTCCTCAGAGTCACGAATGGATGTCTAGCTCAAGCCTTTATGCTTGGCACATCCGTATCCTACGAATCTAAGGACAGCTCTCCGAGCTTCACTTAGTCGTACGGATATCAATGGGGTTCTTTCCCAATCGGTCCAGTAGTATACCGACCATGACACCTTCACAAAGGTTATGCAGGACTGACTCAACAACGTCATCCACTCATACATTCAAAGTAGCGCTGTACCTAAGCTAATGCTTTGTTTCGATAATTGCACCTCCCCCTGGGCTTAGGGGACTCATATCTGGGCGACAACGCGACGATCTGGGGGTTGATTATTCTATGTATTTTAGATACCCCAGAGGCCTGTTGACCCCATCCCCCTAGTAGGACGGTACAGCATACCGGAAGAGATCCTTACTAGGTATCCGAATGCATTCTGCTACTGCAGTAGTTGGGTTCAATCCTTAGATATTTAAGGATAACCACGACCTCCATACCTCTGAGTGACGAAGGCCATCAATGAACTCTATCAGGTTCGGGTGAAATATATGTCACTCAAGGCTGCGCCATCACCGTCTTCCTCGGTGAGAAATTCTGAAAGGGGCCTGCCGGTCTTACAATTACTTGACGAACATTGCATGCCTATAGGGCAGCCTTTGAGAAGTATGTACCCGACCCCAATCAACCACACGGTTTTCACCGTGGAACAAAGGTTTTATTCATATGCATGCTTAACTCTGCTCTCGGCACTTCGGCCTTGACGAGCACTTCACCTCTTTCGGTGGAAACAACACACTCCGGCTCAGCGGCCCTTACGAGTCTGGTTGTCTGATAATTCTCAATGAGCATGCACATGACTCGATCTCTACGGATCGGCTACTCGGCGTATTTTTACGCAACGAGCTCAGGACCTCGTCAAGGCGCTACCACTACTTTGGCGCAACGGCTCTTACAAGTATGATGCCCTTGCAGGTGTCAGGGAGACGAGTCATTCTGACATCGTTCCAACAAAGGACATCATTGTGCCACTTAACTGGTTTTGGCAGCTCTTCTGCCAACCATTCTGTCAACACCTTCTCTGCTCTACCGGCAGTGGTGCGACGAACCTTTCTACATTGTAGAAGGCGTTTCATAACTGGGTAGCACTTTTGCTACGTTCTTTCTGAGCCATTCTTAGCTCCTTCAGGAATTTCAGCAGCACTTCCTCTCTTTTACGGAGAAAGCGTGCGTTTCTTTTATCCATTTCAGCGGCATCTCCCCTCTTTGGTGGGAAATCGCTACGCTTAACTCGGGAAATGGATGCGCACCGTTGTGCGTACTTTGCATCCATCAAGGTTGCAGGAACCTTGGGCCATAGCTAGGCCATACGTAATTGATTTAGTCTTTACGTAAAGAGCATTTTGCCAAAAGGCGAAGCCTTTCCAATAGGGGCTTCATTCGTCAAGCAGAATCTTGTACGAGGAGCGGTAAGGGAATCGCATGGGCGATTTTGGAGTTGATCTCCGTTTGAACGCTCACTTACGTAATATAAGCAGAAGCCTGTGCTTTATACAGCGGCGGCGTAAAGAAATGCATATACTATTGTTCAGGGTGTGTAACTGAACGAAATATTCTACATATATAACAAAGCAGAAGCCTTGGCATCGTTCGACGCGACGGCGTAAGTAAATACATTGCAGAAAGCAGGAGCCTTGGCATCGTTCGACGCGACGGCGTAAGTAAATGCATAATCGGAAGTGCAGTAATCGGAAGTACAGAAAGCAGGGAGCCTTGGCATCATACGACGCGACGGCAAAGGTAAATTACATGGCCTGTGCGATATAAGACGCGTCGGCAGTATCAGCAGATATACACCTAGATCTGTATCCAACGATAGTTACGAGGCGAGCGAGTGAACACCGAAGTGTCCTAGAGGGCTCAACCAAGAACTAGGGTGAGATACTATTTTGAAGAACGCATATACTGCGTATTCGAACATATATATCCGACGATAGTTACGAGGCGAGCGCGTGAACACCGAAGTGTCCTAGAGGGCTCAACCAAGAACTAAAGCAAGATACTACTTCAGAAAGTATATTCTATATACAAACAGTCAAATACTTGAGAGAGATGGATCAACGAAGCGAACTTACTTCAAATCGTGGAAGAAACGGCTCCGGGTTGCTTCTTTGGCTTCGAGCCTTCCTTCGAGAGGTCAGACTAAGTCAGATGAAGCTGACTTAGTTGAGAAAGAGGTAGAGCAGGTCAAGCTACTCAACCTAAGTGGTTTGAACCTAACAGGGTTCAATCCAAGTCAACTGGGTTCAGCAGGTTCGAACTCAGCTCAAGTAGGCTAAGTCTGGGTTCAGAAATCCAAACCGGAATCTGGACCAAAAAGGACTTTGACTTTGACTTTAAACCCAACTAGGTTCAAGTCAAGTCAACTGGGTTTGGACCAGGTCAAGTGGGTTCAGACCCAGGTCAGGTGGGTTAGGACCAGGTCAGGCAGGCTCAGGCTAAGTCAGGCAGGCTCAGACCAGGTCAGGTGGGCTCAGGTGGGCTAGGCTAGGTAGGGGAGGTTTAGGAGAGAGAGAGAAGGCAAGAGAGAGAGAGGGTCGATTTTTATGAGAAGAGAGAGAGTGGGGAGGGCTATTTATAGCCCAAGCCCACCTCCTCTTGGGTTTTTCCATGCCCAAACTACCCCCTTGGCTTCTTTTTAATTCCAAGAGGTTCCTTGGTGTGGGGCCCACTTGGATATTCCATGGGATATTTTTGTGGGTCCCACCAGATATTTTCTGAGGAATATTTCTGTGGGTCCCACCAATATTTCCGTGGGTCCCGCAAGAATTTCGGGTTTCCGGCGATTTTTTCCGAAAAATTCTGAGTACGCCATTTTCTTCGTATTGACGTAACTAAGAAAGTTGGCTCGTACGAATCTATTGATTTCGTTTAGTTAGGAAGTTATGGCTTCCCGAGTATTTGAGCATATATTCGCAATTCGACGAATACCCTAAGTATAACTGGCTCGCAGGAATTGATTCGTTTCGCATTCTGAGAAGAAATGCTATTTTTACCGGTAAATGCCTCATGAATTTTATTCAGATATTTTCTGAAAAATTGCGGGTCTTACATCATTACCCCCTTAAAGGAATTTCGTCCGCGAAATTCAGTTAAGATTACAAAGTGAAGAGTTCAGGATATTTATCCCGCATATCTGATTCGGGCTCCCAAGTGCAATCATCGACTCCGTGATGTTGCCATCTCACTTTAACAAGTGGGATGACCTTCGTTCTTAGCACTTGCTCCCGTCGGTCCATGATCTCCACTGGCCTTTCTTCTACCGTCATATCTTCTCGGATGTCAATGTCCTTATGTTGAATGACATGAGAAGGATCATGAACGTACTTTCGAAGCATTGATACGTGAAATACATCATGTATTTGCACGTATTGTGGTGGCAATGCTACTTGGTAGGCAGTCTCTCCGATTCGGCTCAAAACTTCGAAGGGACCAACGAATCTAGGGCTGAGCTTCCCCTTCTTTCCAAAACGAAACACACTCTTGGTTGGAGAGACCTTGATAAAAACCTTATCTCCAACCGCAAAAGTGAGTTCCCTACGCCGCTGATCGGCGTAGCTCTTCTGTCGACTCTGAGCGGTCAGTAGCTTCTTTCTGATCATGTGGACCTGCTCAGTGTAATGCTGCAACACAATGGGCGAGTCCAAGGTTCGCTCACCCACTTCACCCCAATGGATTGGTGATCTACAGGGTCGTCCATACAAGGCTTCATACGGCGCCATCCCAATGCTAGCGTGGTGGCTATTATTATAAGCAAATTCAGCCAACGCTAGGTGGGAATCCCAATCACCTTTCCATTCCAGCATACAGGCTCTTAGCATATCTTCAAGAGTCTGTATGGTTCGTTCTGATTGCCCATCTGTTTGGGGATGGAATGCTGTACTGAACTTGAGTTTCGTCCCCAGGGCTTTCTGAAGTTGCTCCCAAAAGTGAGAGGTGAACTTCGGGTCACGATCAGATATGATCGAAATCGGCACTCCATGGAGTCTAACGATTTCCCGAATGTAGATCTCCGCCAATCGTTCAGTTGAGTATCGAGTGTTGATTGGCAGGAAGTGAGCCGACTTGGTGAGTCTGTCCACGATCACCCATATCGAATCGTGTTGTTTCTTGGATCGAGGCAATCCAACGATGAAATCCATCGTAATGCCTTCCCATTTCCATTCTGGAATCTCGATCCGTTGCATCTTTCCACCAGGTCGCTGATGTTCGATCTTAACTTGCTGGCAGATCAAACACTTCGAGACAAACGTAGCCACATCACGCTTCATACCCTTCCACCAGTACTTTCTCTGCAAATCTCGGAACATCTTTGTACCCCCAGGGTGGATAGTATATTTGCTACTATGGGCCTCCTGGAGTACTTTCTGTCTTAGCTCAGGGTTATTTGGAACCCAAATTCTTTCTTCCATCCATATTCCTCCATCTTCTTTCAAATGGAAGAAAGTGTTATCTTTTTCAGCACGAGCTTTCAATTCCAAGTACTGGGGATCCTTGAACTGTTCGGCTACGATGCGATCGAGGAACTCAATGTGGATCGTCAAACATGACATTTTGATTCTACCTGAATCAGCCAAAAATGGCTTCCACTTGACGAAATCCTCCATCAACTTCCATTGTCCGGTTAGGCTGGCCAGAGTGCCAACAGTCTTGCGACTAAGGGCATCTGCTACAATATTTGCCTTTCCAGGGTGATAGGAAAGCGTGAATTCATAATCTTTGAGGAATTCCAGCCATCGCCGTTGCCGCATATTGAGTTCTTTTTGAGAAAAGAGGTATTTTAGGCTTTTATGGTCCGACATGACCTCAAATTTCTCTCCATACAGGTAGTGTCGCCAGATTTTAAGCGCGAACACTACCGCGGCAAGCTCCAAGTCGTGGGTTGGATAGTTTTTCTCATGGACCCTCAACTGTCGTGATGCATAGGCGATTACTTTGCCATGCTGCATCAACACACAACCCAGACCTGTTCCTGAGGCATCGGTATATGCCACGAAGCCTCCCTGACCAGAAGGTAAGGTAAGGACAGGGGCAGTGGTAAGCCTCTGTTTGAGAACCTCAAAGCACTCCTTACACTGGTCAGCCCATTCAAACTTGACTCCCTTTTTAAGTAATTTCGTCATCGGTACGGCGATTCGGGAGAAGTCTTGTATGAACTTCCGATAATATCCGGCAAGTCCAAGGAAGCTACGAACCTCAGTGATATTTTCTGGCTGCTTCCAGTCCATCACAGCTTCCACCTTCGCAGGATCCACTGCGATTCCATCTTTTGAGATCACATGACCAAGGAACATCACTTTATCTAGCCAGAATTCACATTTTGAAAACTTAGCATAGAGTTGGTTATCTTGAAGGGTTTTCAAGACGATTTTCAAGTGCTCCACGTGTTGTTCCTTGTTCTCAGAATATACGAGAATGTCATCAATAAAGACGATGACAAAGCTATCCAAATATGGTCTGAATATCCGGTTCATTAGATCCATAAAGGCAGCAGGCGCATTAGTGAGTCCGAAGGGCATTACTATGAACTCATAATGGCCGTATCTCGTTCTGAAGGCTGTCTTGGGTATATCCTCTTCCTTTACTCTGAGCTGATGGTATCCAGACCTGAGGTCGATCTTGGAGAACACTCTCGCTGTTCTGAGCTGATCGAATAAGTCCTCAATCCGAGGCAATGGGTACTTATTTTTAATGGTTGCCTGGTTAAGCATCCGATAATCGATGCATAACCGAAGGGATCCATCCTTCTTCTTTACAAACAGTACCGGGGCTCCCCATGGTGACATACTTGGTCGGATGAACCCTTGTTCCATCAGTTCTTCCAACTGACACTTCAACTCACTGAGTTCAGCTGGCGCCATTCGATATGGGGCTTTGGATATCGGCGCTGTTCCAGGTAAGGATTGAATTCCAAATTCAACCTCACGAAGTGGCGGAAGTCCTGGCAATTCCTCAGGAAACACATCGGGAAACTCCCGCACTACTTCCAAACTCTCAAGGGGTTGGTCGTTGGATTTTTCCACCGAGAGACTCAACAGGAAGGCCACACAACCCTTCCTAAGGTATTTTTGTACCTTAAGTGCTGATATGAGCCTTTTCTGTGGAACTGGTTTGGATAACCGGTATTCCATCTTAGGTAATCCGGGTCGAGATAGAATCACTCTGCCCTCGCGGCACAGAATCTTGGCATTATTCTGAGCCAACCAATTCATTCCCAGAATGACATCGTACTGTATCATATCGATCAGGATGGCATCAGTAGGCAAGTGTTGCCCTGCTATCTCAATATCCAAATTTTTCACACACCGGATACATTTGGTGCGTGAACCCAACGGGTTATATACTTCGATCATTTTATCAATCGGTTGCACCGAAGCGTGGAGTTGTTCGGTGAAATCGTCAGAGATAAACGTATGAGTAGCACCACAATCAAACAAGACGTAAGCTGCATGTCCATTAACAGGTACGGTGCCTTCAATGAGGCCACCGGTTTCGACTTGTTCAGTCGTTACAGCGTATACACGACCTGCAGCAGGCCTTTGTTCTACTCTAGGTGGGGGTCGTTGGACTAGTGTTCGTTGTGGTATTTGTTGAGAGGGTCCGGCAGATCCGGCATTCCTCCTCTGCTCATCAATAAGCTTCTTCCTGCATTGTCTTGCAATGTGACCCACTTTGCCACAGTAGAAGCATCCACCCGTGTCACGTGGACATGGTCCTCTTGCGTGATTAACATGGCATTTTGGGCAGTTTGGGTTGGACTGCAGGTTGTTTGGAGCCATGTTCTGCCTTGGCCTTACAACTTGTTGAGTGTTGTTCCCACCTTGGAACCTTTTCTTCTGAAAGGGTTGTCGTGAACCCTGGCCACTTGGAAACATTCTCTTCTTGTTCCCACCATCAACTATGGGCCTTTTTGCTATGATCACTTTTGATCGCTCCCAATCCACTTGTATTTTTGAAGCTGCTGCCACAACCGTTTGAAACGTTTGGGGCATGCTGGTGATAACCCGTGACCTTAGCCCTTCTCGCAGTCCATTGATGTACTTGTCGGCCCTTTCTTGGTCGGTCTCAAATAACCGGGAGCAGTACCGTTCAAGATTTTGAAATTTGGTGGTATAGTCAATCAGATTCATGCCACCCTGCTCCAATTCCAGAAACTCCATCTTCTTCTTGTTTCTGGAGTGTAATGGAAAGTAATTATCCATGAAAGCTCTCCGGAAGTCAGTCCAAGGAATGACTTCAACTTCCGAGAACTGGATAATCTTAGTGGTATCCCACCACTTCCGTGCATTATCCTTCAGCCTATATGTGCCGAAGTTAGTCTTTCTATCCTCTGGTACTCCCAATACCAGGAATGCACGCTCCGTCTCCTCAATCCAGCTTTTTGCAAGCTCTGGATCGGCACTGCCAATGAAAACTGGCGGGTCAAGCTTGAGGAACTTCTCATAAGTCACTCCTCCCAGGTGCTCGTTTCGTGGTGCGACTGGTTCTGGCCTCGTTTCACGGATGGCTGTAACCAGGTTGTTGAGTGTCTCCAACAGGAATCCTTGCGTATGGGACTCCTCGCTTGGTATGGTTCTCCTCGTCGTAGGAGCCATTTATCTATGCACACACAAGCACTTGTTTTTAGTTTCTCGATGTATATGAGGAAGTAAAAGCTTTATTTACTTAATATACATCACATTTACACAAGCATTGCCTTAAACAAAACGTCATGCCGCACTGGCAGACTTTAGGCAATGAGAAACTATATACATGAGTCTACTGACTCCAAAACATCACCAGTCTCTTTAAGACTTGGATTTCTTTGATGAAGACGAACTCCAAAAGGTCCATCTATTGCCACATGGCCTTGGTGCAGGCACTACTAGCTTCGGCTTGGGCGGCACTTCCGCACTAGCAAGCGAATACTGGGGATATATGAGAGACTCCAGTCCACTTTCCCAGTCAGCAAGATCAAGACTCTGGGAGTCTGGAATAATGATTGGCGAACAGAAAGAATCTCCTCTTTTGTTCCTGCCATTTAAGCTCGGCATATGTGATGCCGGATGGTAGCTTGGCGAGTGATAGACTTCTGCAGGGAAGTTCAAATCAAAATCCCTCAGCCTTGGTAATTCATCAAAAGATGTTGGGGTATGGTTGCTCCCAACACTAGAGTGATGCGGTCCACTGACACGCGAAGTCTCATCCCTGAGACCCTTTGAAGCCCGTCGACCCATATCGGCGGTATATTTCCTTTGGCATTCGTTGGCGGAATGCCCATCTTCGCCACAATATTGGCAGTCTTGGACTTCATACGGGCATATCCACTCATCGTGCATGACCTTGCAGCGATAGCAATATCCACGCGAGTCATGAGTTGCCATCTATACAAAGATGCACCCAGATCAGAACAAAAGTATAAAAACATATACTTACAGTGCGATATCGGTACCATGACGGATCTTGAACCAGGTTTCTCAGACTCATGCTCTGATACCAATTCTGTAACGCCCCGGATTTCCAAAACAAAGCTAAGTTAAAATTTTCATGAATTTCTTTTTTTTTTCATTGCAGCGGAACTTAGAAAAGCTTTTAGCAGCGGAATAAGACGATAATGAGTCGTCAGTTTTAGAAAACTCCGAGCACGTTGCAGGTATGTGGCCAAGCAACTCATTGACCACCAAAGTGTTCCATTTTATCGAAAACATATGTTTATTACAACACTACTGCTTAGGAAAGCAGTGTAGGTTCAATAAAAAGGAAGTAGTACAACTCTGTCTAGAGAAACCCTGGAACTTGATGCCGCCTTGCTCCGCATATCGCCACGCAGGTTCAACACCTGAAATCCCCATTAAACGGGGTCAGAACCACTGATGGTCTGGTAAGTAGGCAAACACCTATCTATTCAACTCAAGTAAATGCATAGACCACTCAGGGTCGCAGTTCGTAATACGACGCTCAAGCCTCCATGACTTAGCGTATATCGCACAAGCCTCATCAGGGCTATGAGTTGAACATCCGCGCAAGTCGTCATGACTTCGCATAAGCCTCTTCAGGGCTGTGAGTTAGAATAACCTCTCAAGTCTCTACGACTTAGCCTTGACTTCCTCAGAGTCACGAATGGATGTCTAGCTCAAGCCTTTATGCTTGGCACATCCGTATCCTACGAATCTAAGGACAGCTCTCCGAGCTTCACTTAGTCGTACGGATATCAATGGGGTTCTTTCCCAATCGGTCCAGTAGTATACCGACCATGACACCTTCACAAAGGTTATGCAGGACTGACTCAACAACGTCATCCACTCATACATTCAAAGTAGCGCTGTACCTAAGCTAATGCTTTGTTTCGATAATTGCACCTCCCCCTGGGCTTAGGGGACTCATATCTGGGCGACAACGCGACGATCTGGGGGTTGATTATTCTATGTATTTTAGATACCCCAGAGGCCTGTTGACCCCATCCCCCTAGTAGGACGGTACAGCATACCGGAAGAGATCCTTACTAGGTATCCGAATGCATTCTGCTACTGCAGTAGTTGGGTTCAATCCTTAGATATTTAAGGATAACCACGACCTCCATACCTCTGAGTGACGAAGGCCATCAATGAACTCTATCAGGTTCGGGTGAAATATATGTCACTCAAGGCTGCGCCATCACCGTCTTCCTCGGTGAGAAATTCTGAAAGGGGCCTGCCGGTCTTACAATTACTTGACGAACATTGCATGCCTATAGGGCAGCCTTTGAGAAGTATGTACCCGACCCCAATCAACCACACGGTTTTCACCGTGGAACAAAGGTTTTATTCATATGCATGCTTAACTCTGCTCTCGGCACTTCGGCCTTGACGAGCACTTCACCTCTTTCGGTGGAAACAACACACTCCGGCTCAGCGGCCCTTACGAGTCTGGTTGTCTGATAATTCTCAATGAGCATGCACATGACTCGATCTCTACGGATCGGCTACTCGGCGTATTTTTACGCAACGAGCTCAGGACCTCGTCAAGGCGCTACCACTACTTTGGCGCAACGGCTCTTACAAGTATGATGCCCTTGCAGGTGTCAGGGAGACGAGTCATTCTGACATCGTTCCAACAAAGGACATCATTGTGCCACTTAACTGGTTTTGGCAGCTCTTCTGCCAACCATTCTGTCAACACCTTCTCTGCTCTACCGGCAGTGGTGCGACGAACCTTTCTACATTGTAGAAGGCGTTTCATAACTGGGTAGCACTTTTGCTATGTTCTTTCTGAGCCATTCTTAGCTCCTTCAGGAATTTCAGCAGCACTTCCTCTCTTTTACGGAGAAAGCGTGCGTTTCTTTTATCCATTTCAGCGGCATCTCCCCTCTTTGGTGGGAAATCGCTACGCTTAACTCGGGAAATGGATGCGCACCGTTGTGCGTACTTTGCATCCATCAAGGTTGCAGGAACCTTGGGCCATAGCTAGGCCATACGTAATTGATTTAGTCTTTACGTAAAGAGCATTTTGCCAAAAGGCGAAGCCTTTCCAATAGGGGCTTCATTCGTCAAGCAGAATCTTGTACGAGGAGCGGTAAGGGAATCGCATGGGCGATTTTGGAGTTGATCTCCGTTTGAACGCTCACTTACGTAATATAAGCAGAAGCCTGTGCTTTATACAGCGGCGGCGTAAAGAAATGCATATACTATTGTTCAGGGTGTGTAACTGAACGAAATATTCTACATATATAACAAAGCAGAAGCCTTGGCATCGTTCGACGCGACGGCGTAAGTAAATACATTGCAGAAAGCAGGAGCCTTGGCATCGTTCGACGCGACGGCGTAAGTAAATGCATAATCGGAAGTGCAGTAATCGGAAGTACAGAAAGCAGGGAGCCTTGGCATCATACGACGCGACGGCAAAGGTAAATTACATGGCCTGTGCGATATAAGACGCGTCGGCAGTATCAGCAGATATACACCTAGATCTGTATCCAACGATAGTTACGAGGCGAGCGAGTGAACACCGAAGTGTCCTAGAGGGCTCAACCAAGAACTAGGGTGAGATACTATTTTGAAGAACGCATATACTGCGTATTCGAACATATATATCCGACGATAGTTACGAGGCGAGCGCGTGAACACCGAAGTGTCCTAGAGGGCTCAACCAAGAACTAAAGCAAGATACTACTTCAGAAAGTATATTCTATATACAAACAGTCAAATACTTGAGAGAGATGGATCAACGAAGCGAACTTACTTCAAATCGTGGAAGAAACGGCTCCGGGTTGCTTCTTTGGCTTCGAGCCTTCCTTCGAGAGGTCAGACTAAGTCAGATGAAGCTGACTTAGTTGAGAAAGAGGTAGAGCAGGTCAAGCTACTCAACCTAAGTGGTTTGAACCTAACAGGGTTCAATCCAAGTCAACTGGGTTCAGCAGGTTCGAACTCAGCTCAAGTAGGCTAAGTCTGGGTTCAGAAATCCAAACCGGAATCTGGACCAAAAAGGACTTTGACTTTGACTTTAAACCCAACTAGGTTCAAGTCAAGTCAACTGGGTTTGGACCAGGTCAAGTGGGTTCAGACCCAGGTCAGGTGGGTTAGGACCAGGTCAGGCAGGCTCAGGCTAAGTCAGGCAGGCTCAGACCAGGTCAGGTGGGCTCAGGTGGGCTAGGCTAGGTAGGGGAGGTTTAGGAGAGAGAGAGAAGGCAAGAGAGAGAGAGGGTCGATTTTTATGAGAAGAGAGAGAGTGGGGAGGGCTATTTATAGCCCAAGCCCACCTCCTCTTGGGTTTTTCCATGCCCAAACTACCCCCTTGGCTTCTTTTTAATTCCAAGAGGTTCCTTGGTGTGGGGCCCACTTGGATATTCCATGGGATATTTTTGTGGGTCCCACCAGATATTTTCTGAGGAATATTTCTGTGGGTCCCACCAATATTTCCGTGGGTCCCGCAAGAATTTCGGGTTTCCGGCGATTTTTTCCGAAAAATTCTGAGTACGCCATTTTCTTCGTATTGACGTAACTAAGAAAGTTGGCTCGTACGAATCTATTGATTTCGTTTAGTTAGGAAGTTATGGCTTCCCGAGTATTTGAGCATATATTCGCAATTCGACGAATACCCTAAGTATAACTGGCTCGCAGGAATTGATTCGTTTCGCATTCTGAGAAGAAATGCTATTTTTACCGGTAAATGCCTCATGAATTTTATTCAGATATTTTCTGAAAAATTGCGGGTCTTACATCATTACCCCCTTAAAGGAATTTCGTCCGCGAAATTCAGTTAAGATTACAAAGTGAAGAGTTCAGGATATTTATCCCGCATATCTGATTCGGGCTCCCAAGTGCAATCATCGACTCCGTGATGTTGCCATCTCACTTTAACAAGTGGGATGACCTTCGTTCTTAGCACTTGCTCCCGTCGGTCCATGATCTCCACTGGCCTTTCTTCTACCGTCATATCTTCTCGGATGTCAATGTCCTTATGTTGAATGACATGAGAAGGATCATGAACGTACTTTCGAAGCATTGATACGTGAAATACATCATGTATTTGCACGTATTGTGGTGGCAATGCTACTTGGTAGGCAGTCTCTCCGATTCGGCTCAAAACTTCGAAGGGACCAACGAATCTAGGGCTGAGCTTCCCCTTCTTTCCAAAACGAAACACACTCTTGGTTGGAGAGACCTTGATAAAAACCTTATCTCCAACCGCAAAAGTGAGTTCCCTACGCCGCTGATCGGCGTAGCTCTTCTGTCGACTCTGAGCGGTCAGTAGCTTCTTTCTGATCATGTGGACCTGCTCAGTGTAATGCTGCAACACAATGGGCGAGTCCAAGGTTCGCTCACCCACTTCACCCCAATGGATTGGTGATCTACAGGGTCGTCCATACAAGGCTTCATACGGCGCCATCCCAATGCTAGCGTGGTGGCTATTATTATAAGCAAATTCAGCCAACGCTAGGTGGGAATCCCAATCACCTTTCCATTCCAGCATACAGGCTCTTAGCATATCTTCAAGAGTCTGTATGGTTCGTTCTGATTGCCCATCTGTTTGGGGATGGAATGCTGTACTGAACTTGAGTTTCGTCCCCAGGGCTTTCTGAAGTTGCTCCCAAAAGTGAGAGGTGAACTTCGGGTCACGATCAGATATGATCGAAATCGGCACTCCATGGAGTCTAACGATTTCCCGAATGTAGATCTCCGCCAATCGTTCAGTTGAGTATCGAGTGTTGATTGGCAGGAAGTGAGCCGACTTGGTGAGTCTGTCCACGATCACCCATATCGAATCGTGTTGTTTCTTGGATCGAGGCAATCCAACGATGAAATCCATCGTAATGCCTTCCCATTTCCATTCTGGAATCTCGATCCGTTGCATCTTTCCACCAGGTCGCTGATGTTCGATCTTAACTTGCTGGCAGATCAAACACTTCGAGACAAACGTAGCCACATCACGCTTCATACCCTTCCACCAGTACTTTCTCTGCAAATCTCGGAACATCTTTGTACCCCCAGGGTGGATAGTATATTTGCTACTATGGGCCTCCTGGAGTACTTCCTGTCTTAGCTCAGGGTTATTTGGAACCCAAATTCTTTCTTCCATCCATATTCCTCCATCTTCTTTCAAATGGAAGAAAGTGTTATCTTTTTCAGCACGAGCTTTCAATTCCAAGTACTGGGGATCCTTGAACTGTTCGGCTACGATGCGATCGAGGAACTCAATGTGGATCGTCAAACATGACATTTTGATTCTACCTGAATCAGCCAAAAATGGCTTCCACTTGACGAAATCCTCCATCAACTTCCATTGTCCGGTTAGGCTGGCCAGAGTGCCAACAGTCTTGCGACTAAGGGCATCTGCTACAACATTTGCCTTTCCAGGGTGATAGGAAAGCGTGAATTCATAATCTTTGAGGAATTCCAGCCATCGCCGTTGCCGCATATTGAGTTCTTTTTGAGAAAAGAGGTATTTTAGGCTTTTATGGTCCGACATGACCTCAAATTTCTCTCCATACAGGTAGTGTCGCCAGATTTTAAGCGCGAACACTACCGCGGCAAGCTCCAAGTCGTGGGTTGGATAGTTTTTCTCATGGACCCTCAACTGTCGTGATGCATAGGCGATTACTTTGCCATGCTGCATCAACACACAACCCAGACCTGTTCCTGAGGCATCGGTATATGCCACGAAGCCTCCCTGACCAGAAGGTAAGGTAAGGACAGGGGCAGTGGTAAGCCTCTGTTTGAGAACCTCAAAGCACTCCTTACACTGGTCAGTCCATTCAAACTTGACTCCCTTTTTAAGTAATTTCGTCATCGGTACGGCGATTCGGGAGAAGTCTTGTATGAACTTCCGATAATATCCGGCAAGTCCAAGGAAGCTACGAACCTCAGTGATATTTTCTGGCTGCTTCCAGTCCATCACAGCTTCCACCTTCGCAGGATCCACTGCGATTCCATCTTTTGAGATCACATGACCAAGGAACATCACTTTATCTAGCCAGAATTCACATTTTGAAAACTTAGCATAGAGTTGGTTATCTTGAAGGGTTTTCAAGACGATTTTCAAGTGCTCCACGTGTTGTTCCTTGTTCTCAGAATATACGAGAATGTCATCAATAAAGACGATGACAAAGCTATCCAAATATGGTCTGAATATCCGGTTCATTAGATCCATAAAGGCAGCAGGCGCATTAGTGAGTCCGAAGGGCATTACTATGAACTCATAATGGCCGTATCTCGTTCTGAAGGCTGTCTTGGGTATATCCTCTTCCTTTACTCTGAGCTGATGGTATCCAGACCTGAGGTCGATCTTGGAGAACACTCTCGCTGTTCTGAGCTGATCGAATAAGTCCTCAATCCGAGGCAATGGGTACTTATTTTTAATGGTTGCCTGGTTAAGCATCCGATAATCGATGCATAACCGAAGGGATCCATCCTTCTTCTTTACAAACAGTACCGGGGCTCCCCATGGTGACATACTTGGTCGGATGAACCCTTGTTCCATCAGTTCTTCCAACTGACACTTCAACTCACTGAGTTCAGCTGGCGCCATTCGATATGGGGCTTTGGATATCGGCGCTGTTCCAGGTAAGGATTGAATTCCAAATTCAACCTCACGAAGTGGCGGAAGTCCTGGCAATTCCTCAGGAAACACATCGGGAAACTCCCGCACTACTTCCAAACTCTCAAGGGGTTGGTCGTTGGATTTTTCCACCGAGAGACTCAACAGGAAGGCCACACAACCCTTCCTAAGGTATTTTTGTACCTTAAGTGCTGATATGAGCCTTTTCTGTGGAACTGGTTTGGATAATCGGTATTCCATCTTAGGTAATCCGGGTCGAGATAGAATCACTCTGCCCTCGCGGCACAGAATCTTGGCATTATTCTGAGCCAACCAATTCATTCCCAGAATGACATCGTACTGTATCATATCGATCAGGATGGCATCAGTAGGCAAGTGTTGCCCTGCTATCTCAATATCCAAATTTTTCACACACCGGATACATTTGGTGCGTGAACCCAACGGGTTATATACTTCGATCATTTTATCAATCGGTTGCACCGAAGCGTGGAGTTGTTCGGTGAAATCGTCAGAGATAAACGTATGAGTAGCACCACAATCAAACAAGACGTAAGCTGCATGTCCATTAACAGGTACGGTGCCTTCAATGAGGCCACCGGTTTCGACTTGTTCAGTCGTTACAGCGTATACACGACCTGCAGCAGGCCTTTGTTCTACTCTAGGTGGGGGTCGTTGGACTAGTGTTCGTTGTGGTATTTGTTGAGAGGGTCCGGCAGATCCGGCATTCCTCCTCTGCTCATCAATAAGCTTCTTCCTGCATTGTCTTGCAATGTGACCCACTTTGCCACAGTAGAAGCATCCACCCGTGTCACGTGGACATGGTCCTCTTGCGTGATTAACATGGCATTTTGGGCAGTTTGGGTTGGACTGCAGGTTGTTTGGAGCCATGTTCTGCCTTGGCCTTACAACTTGTTGAGTGTTGTTCCCACCTTGGAACCTTTTCTTCTGAAAGGGTTGTCGTGAACCCTGGCCACTTGGAAACATTCTTTTCTTGTTCCCACCATCAACTATGGGCCTTTTTGCTATGATCACTTTTGATCGCTCCCAATCCACTTGTATTTTTGAAGCTGCTGCCACAACCGTTTGAAACGTTTGGGGCATGCTGGTGATAACCCGTGACCTTAGCCCTTCTCGCAGTCCATTGATGTACTTGTCGGCCCTTTCTTGGTCGGTCTCAAATAACCGGGAGCAGTACCGTTCAAGATTTTGAAATTTGGTGGTATAGTCAATCAGATTCATGCCACCCTGCTCCAATTCCAGAAACTCCATCTTCTTCTTGTTTCTGGAGTGTAATGGAAAGTAATTATCCATGAAAGCTCTCCGGAAGTCAGTCCAAGGAATGACTTCAACTTCCGAGAACTGGATAATCTTAGTGGTATCCCACCACTTCCGTGCATTATCCTTCAGCCTATATGTGCCGAAGTTAGTCTTTCTATCCTCTGGTACTCCCAATACCAGGAATGCACGCTCCGTCTCCTCAATCCAGCTTTTTGCAAGCTCTGGATCGGCACTGCCAATGAAAACTGGCGGGTCAAGCTTGAGGAACTTCTCATAAGTCACTCCTCCCAGGTGCTCGTTTCGTGGTGCGACTGGTTCTGGCCTCGTTTCACGGATGGCTGTAACCAGGTTGTTGAGTGTCTCCAACATGAATCCTTGCGTATGGGACTCCTCGCTTGGTATGGTTCTCCTCGTCGTAGGAGCCATTTATCTATGCACACACAAGCACTTGTTTTTAGTTTCTCGATGTATATGAGGAAGTAAAAGCTTTATTTACTTAATATACATCACATTTACACAAGCATTGCCTTAAACAAAACGTCATGCCGCACTGGCAGACTTTAGGCAATGAGAAACTATATACATGAGTCTACTGACTCCAAAACATCACCAGTCTCTTTAAGACTTGGATTTCTTTGATGAAGACGAACTCCAAAAGGTCCATCTATTGCCACATGGCCTTGGTGCAGGCACTACTAGCTTCGGCTTGGGCGGCACTTCCGCACTAGCAAGCGAATACTGAGGATATATGAGAGACTCCAGTCCACTTTCCCAGTCAGCAAGATCAAGACTCTTGGAGTCTGGAATAATGATTGGCGAACAGAAAGAATCTCCTCTTTTGTTCCTGCCATTTAAGCTCGGCATATGTGATGCCGGATGGTAGCTTGGCGAGTGATAGACTTCTGCAGGGAAGTTCAAATCAAAATCCCTCAGCCTTGGTAATTCATCAAAAGATGTTGGGGTATGGTTGCTCCCAACACTAGAGTGATGCGGTCCACTGACACGCGAAGTCTCATCCCTGAGACCCTTTGAAGCCCGTCGACCCATATCGGCGGTATATTTCCTTTGGCATTCGTTGGCGGAATGCCCATCTTCGCCACAATATTGGCAGTCTTGGACTTCATACGGGCATATCCACTCATCGTGCATGACCTTGCAGCGATAGCAATATCCACGCGAGTCATGAGTTGCCATCTATACAAAGATGCACCCAGATCAGAACAAAAGTATAAAAACATATACTTACAGTGCGATATCGGTACCATGACGGATCTTGAACCAGGTTTCTCAGACTCATGCTCTGATACCAATTCTGTAACGCCCCGGATTTCCAAAACAAAGCTAAGTTAAAATTTTCATGAATTTCTTTTTTTTTTCATTGCAGCGGAACTTAGAAAAGCTTTTAGCAGCGGAATAAGACGATAATGAGTCGTCAGTTTTACAAAACTCCGAGCACGTTGCAGGTATGTGGCCAAGCAACTCATTGACCACCAAAGTGTTCCATTTTATCGAAAACATATGTTTATTACAACACTACTGCTTAGGAAAGCAGTGTAGGTTCAATAAAAAGGAAGTAGTACAACTCTGTCTAGAGAAACCCTGGAACTTGATGCCGCCTTGCTCCGCATATCGCCACGCAGGTTCAACACCTGAAATCCCCATTAAACGGGGTCAGAACCACTGATGGTCTGGTAAGTAGGCAAACACCTATCTATTCAACTCAAGTAAATGCATAGACCACTCAGGGTCGCAGTTCGTAATACGACGCTCAAGCCTCCATGACTTAGCGTATATCGCACAAGCCTCATCAGGGCTATGAGTTGAACATCCGCGCAAGTCGTCATGACTTCGCATAAGCCTCTTCAGGGCTGTGAGTTAGAATAACCTCTCAAGTCTCTACGACTTAGCCTTGACTTCCTCAGAGTCACGAATGGATGTCTAGCTCAAGCCTTTATGCTTGGCACATCCGTATCCTACGAATCTAAGGACAGCTCTCCGAGCTTCACTTAGTCGTACGGATATCAATGGGGTTCTTTCCCAATCGGTCCAGTAGTATACCGACCATGACACCTTCACAAAGGTTATGCAGGACTGACTCAACAACGTCATCCACTCATACATTCAAAGTAGCGCTGTACCTAAGCTAATGCTTTGTTTCGATAATTGCACCTCCCCCTGGGCTTAGGGGACTCATATCTGGGCGACAACGCGACGATCTGGGGGTTGATTATTCTATGTATTTTAGATACCCCAGAGGCCTGTTGACCCCATCCCCCTAGTAGGACGGTACAGCATACCGGAAGAGATCCTTACTAGGTATCCGAATGCATTCTGCTACTGCAGTAGTTGGGTTCAATCCTTAGATATTTAAGGATAACCACGACCTCCATACCTCTGAGTGACGAAGGCCATCAATGAACTCTATCAGGTTCGGGTGAAATATATGTCACTCAAGGCTGCGCCATCACCGTCTTCCTCGGTGAGAAATTCTGAAAGGGGCCTGCCGGTCTTACAATTACTTGACGAACATTGCATGCCTATAGGGCAGCCTTTGAGAAGTATGTACCCGACCCCAATCAACCACACGGTTTTCACCGTGGAACAAAGGTTTTATTCATATGCATGCTTAACTCTGCTCTCGGCACTTCGGCCTTGACGAGCACTTCACCTCTTTCGGTGGAAACAACACACTCCGGCTCAGCGGCCCTTACGAGTCTGGTTGTCTGATAATTCTCAATGAGCATGCACATGACTCGATCTCTACGGATCGGCTACTCGGCGTATTTTTACGCAACGAGCTCAGGACCTCGTCAAGGCGCTACCACTACTTTGGCGCAACGGCTCTTACAAGTATGATGCCCTTGCAGGTGTCAGGGAGACGAGTCATTCTGACATCGTTCCAACAAAGGACATCATTGTGCCACTTAACTGGTTTTGGCAGCTCTTCTGCCAACCATTCTGTCAACACCTTCTCTGCTCTACCGGCAGTGGTGCGACGAACCTTTCTACATTGTAGAAGGCGTTTCATAACTGGGTAGCACTTTTGCTATGTTCTTTCTGAGCCATTCTTAGCTCCTTCAGGAATTTCAGCAGCACTTCCTCTCTTTTACGGAGAAAGCGTGCGTTTCTTTTATCCATTTCAGCGGCATCTCCCCTCTTTGGTGGGAAATCGCTACGCTTAACTCGGGAAATGGATGCGCACCGTTGTGCGTACTTTGCATCCATCAAGGTTGCAGGAACCTTGGGCCATAGCTAGGCCATACGTAATTGATTTAGTCTTTACGTAAAGAGCATTTTGCCAAAAGGTGAAGCCTTTCCAATAGAGGCTTCATTCGTCAAGCAGAATCTTGTACGAGGAGCGGTAAGTTAATCGCATGGGCGATTTTGGAGTTGATCTCCGTTTGAACGCTCACTTACGCGCCATATATGTAATATAAGCAGAAGCCTGTGCTTTATACAGCGACGGCGTAAAGAAATGCATATACTATTGTTCAGGGTGTGTAACTGAACGAAATATTCTACATATATAACAAAGCAGAAGCCTTGGCATCGTTCGACGCGACGGCGTAAGTAAATGCATAATCGGAAGTGCAGTAATCGGAAGTACAGAAAGCAGGGAGCCTTGGCATCATACGACGCGACGGCAAAGGTAAATTACATGGCCTGTGCGATATAAGACGCGTCGGCAGTATCAGCAGATATACACCTAGATCTGTATCCAACGATAGTTACGAGGTGAGCGAGTGAACACCGAAGTGTCCTAGAGGGCTCAACCAAGAACTAGGGTGAGATACTATTTTGAAGAACGCATATACTGCGTATTCGAACATATATATCCGACGATAGTTACGAGGCGAGCGCGTGAACACCGAAGTGTCCTAGAGGGCTCAACCAAGAACTAAAGCAAGATACTACTTCAGAAAGTATATTCTATATACAAACAGTCAAATACTTGAGAGAGATGGATCAACGAAGCGAACTTACTTCAAATCGTGGAAGAAACGGCTCCGGGTTGCTTCTTTGGCTTCGAGCCTTCCTTCGAGAGGTCAGACTAAGTCAGATGAAGCTGACTTAGTTGAGAAAGAGGTAGAGCAGGTCAAGCTACTCAACCTAAGTGGTTTGAACCTAACAGGGTTCAATCCAAGTCAACTGGGTTCAGCAGGTTCGAACTCAGCTCAAGTAGGCTAAGTCTGGGTTCAGAAATCCAAACCGGAATCTGGACCAAAAAGGACTTTGACTTTGACTTTAAACCCAACTAGGTTCAAGTCAAGTCAACTGGGTTTGGACCAGGTCAAGTGGGTTCAGACCCAGGTCAGGTGGGTTAGGACCAGGTCAGGCAGGCTCAGGCTAAGTCAGGCAGGCTCAGACCAGGTCAGGTGGGCTCAGGTGGGCTAGGCTAGGTAGGGGAGGTTTAGGAGAGAGAGAGAAGGCAAGAGAGAGAGAGGGTCGATTTTTATGAGAAGAGAGAGAGTGGGGAGGGCTATTTATAGCCCAAGCCCACCTCCTCTTGGGTTTTTCCATGCCCAAACTACCCCCTTGGCTTCTTTTTAATTCCAAGAGGTTCCTTGGTGTGGGGCCCACTTGGATATTCCATGGGATATTTTTGTGGGTCCCACCAGATATTTTCTGAGGAATATTTCTGTGGGTCCCACCAATATTTCCGTGGGTCCCGCAAGAATTTCGGGTTTCCGGCGATTTTTTCCGAAAAATTCTGAGTACGCCATTTTCTTCGTATTGACGTAACTAAGAAAGTTGGCTCGTACGAATCTATTGATTTCGTTTAGTTAGGAAGTTATGGCTTCCCGAGTATTTGAGCATATATTCGCAATTCGACGAATACCCTAAGTATAACTGGCTCGCAGGAATTGATTCGTTTCGCATTCTGAGAAGAAATGCTATTTTTACCGGTAAATGCCTCATAAATTTTATTCAGATATTTTCTGAAAAATTGCGGGTCTTACACGTATGGTTTGGTCTGGACCCACGGTAGGGTCAGACCAGAAGCCACAAACATTAGGTCTGTAGCTGGCCATCAGTCCGTGGCCTTGCACGGTCTGGACCTGCATGGTCCAGACCATGCAGGCTAGTCGACACCGACCTGCAGGGTGACATCACCATTGGTGCACCTTTGGGTGCGAGTGTAGCCTGGTCTGGACTCCTCTAGGAGACCAACCGAGGGCCTGGGCTCAGCACACGCCCAGTGTGATGCCCTGCCCCTATTTGGGTTCGGTAGGGACTGGTCCCATAGGGCCCAGACCCCGCCCCCTTCTTGGCCTGCCTAGTCGGGTGTTCTGGGCTAGCCACATCCCACGCGGGTGTGGGCCTAGCCCAGCACCTTCGTCCGAACCCCCTGGGTTCAGACCAGAGGCCCTCCTGCTAGCTTAGCTGGGTCTGGTCCTTGTTGGACCAGACCTACAGGGTGGACTAGGCCCAGCCCTTTTGGGCCTAGCATCGCCGGAGCCCACTGTGGGGCTGCCTTGTTGTTTCGCTGGGTGCGGGAGCACCCGGGTGAGCTCGGTACCTGCGTGACCAGTGCCGCAGCCTAGCAGCACTTGGTCTGCACGTAGGGTGCAGACCAAGGGGGGGGGGGGGGGGGGTGTCGTGCGCCCCGTAGCCCGTCGGTGGCAGGCCCCACATAGGCCCTGCCTCTTTTGCCCTTGGCACCAAGATCGACGTCGAGCGCTAAGGCATCCGATAGCTTCGCTACCTTTGGGCAGCCTTGAGCTGGACCCAGGCTCCTGGTCGGAGTTGCTAGCAGACTTGGTACGGGTGCCCGTGTCACCCATGTAGTTCCCGCGAAGGTCCGGTGGCGGCACCTGTCTCTTTCGCCGCCGCCAAGCGAAAACTAGTTTGTTTAGGGGACAATGTTCATTGTCGTGGCGGTCGCATGCTTCGCATGCTCACACCCCACTGACCACCTTGGCAGCGAGGTGCTTGCGTTGTGACTTATGTCACAGTACACGTTTGTGTGTACTTAGCTTGTTCTCGTCGGACCCTTGCGACGATTGGCGCTTTGTGCCCTGGTGGCGCGGGCAGAGCGCGACTATACTCTGATAGCGACGATGTGTTTTCCATTTGAATGGAAATTTGATGTTGACCTCGCTCTCGACACACTTGGGTGTTGATTCTGCGGTAATCCTACGTCGATGGCCTCACCATGCGAGTTTTTGCCGTATTGTGAGGGTTGAAATACGCGTATTGAGAAAATACGTATTTCAAGCCCTGGTTGCTCCTCGCTTATAACTGTGAGCATCATATATGCATTTTGAGCCTTGTGTCGCTCAGAATTTGGTACTTTACCTGCTTGTCGATGTATCGTTGCTCACAGCACGGTACTTGGACGAAATTATACCTTTGGGGGTTTTTCCTGTTTCGCACATGCAAGTTGGCACGTTCTGACACATATGTCACTAGCTCAGTTGTCGAGTGTCTTCTTGTTTGGCTCCCATTCGTATATCGATGGATATACGCTGCACCAGAGGCGTACTTTGCACTCGACATGACATACACTTGGAAAGAACAGAACACACTGTAGGGTTTGACACCTTTGACCTGTTGAGGTTTTGAGACTCGGTTGGAGTCTACGGGCAATGGCCCGGGTTCGTGAGAATGTGTTCACGTGTTCGTGTCACCCTAGGCATAAAATAAAATGGTATATTATCGTCTTCACAGGCGGTGTGCTCGTGGTGGCCGTGTGAGGCTGAGCACATGAATGGGCAGGCCAAGTCCTCATTTGCGTACCCCATGGGGACCACGAGGCACGACTACCTCGAGAGGAGGTATGCCTTGAAGTTTGAGCCTAAATAAGGTAAACCTGCATCGCCCCTTTCACAATTTGGTCACCAAGGGAGAGGGTGAATGGTACAACTCTGAGTGATGTGTCGTTACTATGACTTGTTCTTTTGAGGAGACGATGTGCCCTCTGATGTAACACCCCATTTATTTTTAATGAAAATTCTATTTTTTTTTTAAAACATTTAACTAGATAAATGAGGAGCTACTATGAACTTCAATCTTATTCCATCATAACAAAGTTTATTACATCAAGTTCAAATATCCAGAACATTAAACAGAAAAGTAGTAGTGCCATGATCGCCTGACGATGCCGCCCTCACTCTGATTGTGCATTTATGTCTTCACCTGAAAGCAATAAACCATAAAAGAATCAGACTACCACTGTCTGAGTAAGTGATACAGTCCAAAATACATATGTGCAGTGTCATGTGAACAAGTATGTATGAGTTATGATTTAACCGAAATTTAGTATTTATGTAACCATGCTTTTCTTTTTAAGTCCATCATGTCTAATGTGGTTGCTGAGTGAGAACTTCTATGATTTCGACTTCCCATGTATTGTTCTACTAGACCCCTATCGGTCACATTAGTTATCACCACTTTTATTGGTTTGACTCTTTAGTTCATATTTACCCTGTGGGTACGCACAGGCATTCGACATCGTAGCGGACCGAGATTATACGGGGGTTCATATGACCCGTATAACTAGCCGTACGGATACCCAAAAGGGGCACGGTGCTCGACCGAGAGAGATCCCCAATTGGCAAGAACTAGCATTGGATGCACCCATAACTCTTCTGCAGAAGACTTGGACCCACCACCTAGGACTCACTGGTGGTCCTGGTCCCCTAACTCCGAGGACTGGGGACCGGGTGAGACACCTCGCTCTCACAATACAAGTATGTCCTATGGAGTGTGTACCATCCACTCTCTCCAAAGTGGACCATGGATCCGGTAACATACACTGTGATCCAGTGTACCCAGAATCCAGGAATCCAGTAACATACACCGCCTTGGTGTACCCAGAAACCCAATAAGAACTAGTAACATATACCCATTTCGGTATACCCAGTTCTCATAAAACTTTTATTCTTTATGTTATCTTATTTATATGTATGGCTAACCTGACGAAGTTTTCTTATGCCAGTTAGCTTATCAGATTCACATGTCTCTCTATTGACATATAATTCTATCTCGAGTTATACTGTGTTCAAGTCATGCTCTACGTCCCCTTACCGGTGAACGAGCTTTCGAACTCTTCTGGTTCTTACAATCCTGTGCACTCCACCATGGTTTACCCACATGAATGGTTCTCATTAAGGAAGTGGCTATTACTAGCTCCTTTCACGTAATACGGTAATGATTAATTCCTTATGCGACATACGGTGGAAAGGAAAAGACAATATATATATATATATATATATATATATATATATATATATATATATATATATATATATATATATATCAGCAGCTATGATTTTTGTAGCACCCCACCCATCCACTTCATCTAAGCCACCGTAACCGGTATGACCAGTCAAACCGATTGTTGAATAGTACCTACAACAATGGATTTAATCCGCTGACTCACCTCTGTGGGTTTGCCAACACAAGACGTTGATCACTGTTGGACTCGGTTCTACCAACCACCAACACCCGGGTAGCCACCGAACGTGTACAGTCACACACCGAGGTACAGCAGCATCGCATCCATCACGCGACCCAAGTGGAACCTGTTCCAGGTTCGATTTCCACTCTGCTGGACCGACTGACAACCATTTATTTATTTATTGCTTTGCCCTTTTTTTTTTTTTCAAGTGACAAAGGTCACAACAATGGGACTGGTCTACTGAACCTGGCCCCAACATTAACAGGTTTATATTCTCCTACCCTAGTGGCTGTTCATTTTAAATGTTGAGATGGTTTGGGTAGAGTCCTAAGAAATTTGATGCTCAACTTAGATGCACCGCCTAACTTGGTTCATTGCTGCATTGAGTCATGTTTCAATGTCCCATTTAAGTGTTACTTGTTCAGCTTGACATCCTACGTTGCTGATCTGAACCCTTTTTTTTTTTTTCCAGCTAGGCGTCCCAGGCCCAGATTTTTGACCTAGCATATCAACCCGTCCTACAAACCATACCACACTAACTAAGGTATTTGATAACACCCCCCCTCCCACGGCTACAACAATAGGTTTAGTTGGCTGGACGCTGGACTTTTAGACCGTCCATTAGGATCGGTCTGAGTGTTTCCTTTCTTATTAAATTTGTTTTTCATTTAGACCATTTGTTACGTAGATAGTATAGATTCAATAAGTTCAATACATCTGTTTTGGCAAAAATATGACAAGAACTCACGTAGTCTCTACCGTGACATTTTCCTACCGTGAGTGAGTATGGCAACACAACCAGCATCCAATAGCTAGATATAAATTTATTTATATTATATATATATATATATATATATATATATATTTATTGATTGTCTAGACCCATTACATCATTGGTTTGCTGGCAGCCCTCAATGAATGTGAGAGGCATATGGAACAACAACTAGAAGAAACAAAAGAGCAGGTAGGGCTAATAAGTCTACCCAGAATTTTTTTTTTTCGTTTTCATTTCATCACACGCATTCCAACCAATTGAACAGATCACGCTGGGTGTGTTTTGTTCCCTAACGTCTAAATCTATGTTCAGGACCTGTGTATAACCTGTTTAAACAATCTTTACACAGGATATATCTTTATATTTCCTCTAATAACTTAGATCTCAATATCATTCAATGTCAATGTAGTATTATTTTTTTTTTCTTTCTAGGTCTAATGGTTACTCGGTTTAATGGGAGTGTTTGAACTACCGAATAACAAATCCATTATATGGTTTAGGAACACATTACATTGCAAATAATGTATTTAGTTGTGTATCCCCTACCTCGTGAGAGCGTGAATCCACCAGAAAAATGTTCGCCTTCCTCGTGGACGTCCGGTAGCCGTGCACCAACTCCTCGCCGGGATCAATGGTGGGAAGTCGTTCAGCTGGTTGGACCGAAGGGGAGAGGGAAGGAGGGTCACACGTTTGGGCTGAAGGGGGCGTGAGAGAGAGAGAGAGAGCAAGAGCTTGGGTTCCAAGGTATTTCGTTGGTTGTTGTAGGGTTTCTAAAAAAAACGTAAAATTAATATGGCCTTTATTGCAGCCTTCCCAATTGCTGGAATGTTGGGCTTCCAAGGTGGCCCAACGTTCAACCTTTCCTAAAAGAAAGTCGCCCCTACCACCGAATTAAATTCCTCCTTTATTTCCACCTTGATTTCTTATTTATAATTTTTTTTTCTTGGTTGGGCTTCCAAGTTGGGAAAAACGCCCATTCCTTTGGGCGTCACCCCTTTCCCCATTTAAGTCTCCTTAAATGGGAAGTTGAAACGCCCAATTAGAGAGAGGGGGAAATAAAAAAAAATCGTTAATCCTTTATATATAAAAAAAATGTTCTTTATTATTGGTGCCCTGGGGTTTTGAACTGAGATCTCCATCCGAATGGGTAACTAGCCCCACCATTGCACCAGGTTGTTTTTTGTTGCAATACTTTGCAACATTAACCCATTTGTCCTCTTTTGATGCATTTTACAAAAATAGCATTTTCTAAAAATATTCGGGTGTCCATGGGGTTTCGAACCACACTCTCTTCTTGTTGAGGCAACCCACCATTCCAGTGCGCCAATTCTTACTTGGTTGTACTTCTTTTCAACTAAAACTACTTCAGTGATGGGCGATAATCGCAAGAGGTGATACTGTCGAGATATATTTTGCGAATGTAGTTGAAATTATAACCTTTGACGAATCCATTTCCAACAATTATAACCTTTATTAAATTTGATAATTGTCGAAATTTTGTGGGCTTTACATCCTTTCCCCCAAAAAAAAATTTTCGTCCGCGAAATTCGTTACACGTTAGATACAAACAGGTAAGGGTATCTCTCTTTCATTGCTTCTTCGGGCTCCCAGGTACATTCTTCGAGCCCATGGTGTTGCCAGCGAACTTTAACTAATGTGATGGTCTTATTTCTCATCACTCTTTCACGACGATCTACGATTTCCACGGGTCGCTCCTCTACCTTCAAGTCCTCTTGTACCTGTAGATCCTCGAATTGTATCACATGGGAGGGATCTGGCACATACTTTCGCAACATTGATATGTGGAATACATTGTGAATGTTTGCGAATTACGGAGGTAATTCCACTCGATATGCCGTTTCGCCGATCCTCTCTAATATGCTGAATGGTCCTACATATCGAGGACTAAGCTTTCCCTTCTTACCAAACCGAAAAACACTCTTGGTTGGCAATACTTTCACAAACACTAGGTCTCCCATTTCGAACGCTAGCTCTCTTCGTCGCTGATCCGCGTAACTCTTTTGTCGGCTTTGAGCAGCACACAGTCTATTCTGGATCTTTTGGATTTGTTCTGTATAATGTTGGAGTATTATAGGGGATTCAATTGTTCTTTCTCCCACCTCATTCCAATGTACTGGCGATCTACAAGGTCGCCCATACAGAGCTTCAAACGGTGCCATTCCGATGCTTGCATGGTAACTATTGTTGTATGCGAACTCTGCTAGCACCACGTGAGTATCCCACTCACCTTTCCAATCCAACATGCAAGCCCTCAACATATCTTCCAATGTTTGTATGGTCCTTTCTGATTGTCCGTCAGTCTGGGGGTGAAAAGCTGTACTAAACTTTAATTTGGTACCCAGCGCAGACTGAAGTTGTCACCACAATCGAGAAGTGAATCGAGGATCTCGATTGGAAATAATGGAGATTGGTACTCCATGCAATCTGACTATCTCTTGAATGTACAGCTCTGTCAAGCTTTCCAATGATTGACCCTTCCTCATCGGCAGAAAATGCGCCGATTTGGTTAGTCTATCGACGATGACCCAAATGGCATCATGTTTTCTCCGTGTGCGGGGTAATCCCATTATGAAGTCCATGGTTATGTTCTCCCACTTCCATTGAGGAATTTCCATCAATTGCATCATACCTCCGGGTCTCTGATGTTCAATTTTGACTTGTTGGCAAATCAAACATTTCGCGACGTATCTAGCGATATCGCGTTTCATTCCGTTCCACCAATATCCGCGTTGCAGATCCTTGAACATTTTTGTACTTCCCGGGTGAATGGTGTATTTGCTTTTGTGGGCTTCACCTAGTAATTCTTCTCTCAACTCTGGGTCGCTGGGGACCCATAGTCTTTCCCGCATCCATATGCTTCCATCCTCTCTTCGCCTGAATTCATTATCTTCTTGTTGAGCCCGTGTCTCCATCTTCCCATACTGAGGATCTTCCTTCTGTTTCGCTATCACCTTCTCTTTGAATTCTGGTTGTATAGTGAGATTATTCACTTTTATAATGCCCGAGCTTGTTGTGAATGGACTCCATTCTGCAAAGTTTTCTATCAACTTCCATTCTATATTTATTAAACTGGCCAACCCACTGCCCGACTTTCGACTGAGAGCATCAGCTACGACGTTCGCTTTCCCTGGATGGTAGGAAAGGGTGAACTCATAATCCTTTATGAATTCGAGCCATCTCCTTTGTCTCATATTTAATTCTTTTTGTGAAAACAAATACTTTAAACTTTTATGATCTGTAAATATCTCGAATTGCTCACCATATAGGTAATGCCTCCATACTTTAAGAGCGAACACCACTGCTGCTAACTCCAGGTCATGTGTGGGATAATTCCTCTCATGGGTCTTCAACTGCCTTGACGCATATGCTATGACCTTGTCATGTTGCATTAATACACAACCCAATCTGGTACCCGAAGCGTCAGTGTATACCACAAATCCACCGCTTCCCGAGGGTAACGTCAGCACAGGGGCTGTAGTAAGTTTTGTCTTGAGGGTCTGAAAACTCTCTTCACATTTTTCGCTCCAAACGAACTTCACACCTTTTCGTAAGAGCTTCGTCATTGGCATCGCGATTCTGGAGAAATCTTGAATGAACCGTCTATAATATCCTGCCAACCCGAGAAAACTCTTGATCTCGCTAACATTCTTTGGTGGAGCCCAATTAGTTACAGCCTCCACCTTTGCTGGGTCCACCGAAACACCGTCCTTGGAGATAACGTGTCCAAGGAACATAACTTGGTCGAGCCAGAACTCGCACTTTGAAAATTTGGCATACAACTGGTGTTCTCGTAGAGTCTCCAGTACAGTCCTTAAATGCTCTCGATGTTCATTCACACTTTCTGAGTATATCAATATGTCGTCAATGAAAACAATGACAAAAGTGTCCAAGTATGGCCTAAAGACTCGATTCATCAAGTCCATGAAGGCAGCAGGGGCATTCGTGAGTCCAAAAGGCATCACGCCGAATTCATAGTGGCCGTACCTAGTGCGAAAAACTGATTTTGGAATATCTTCATCTTTAATTCTCAACTGATGATAGCCAGATCTCAAGTCGATCTTTGAGAAGACTTTAGCATTCCTTAATTGATCAAATAGATCCTCAATGCGAGGTAATGGATATTTGTTTTTCACTGTCGCTTGATTGAGCATCCTGTAATCAATACAGAGTCTCATGGATCCATTCTTTTTTTTCACGAACAACACTGGCGCTCCCCATGGTGATATGCTTGGTCTTACGAACCCTCGATCCATCAGTTCTTGAAGTTGTTTCTTTAATTCTTCCAATTCTGCTGGCGCCATTCGGTAAGGTGCTCTGGAGATTGGCTTAGTACCTGGTACCACATCAATTCCAAATTTCACCTCCCGAGGTGGAGGTATCCCTGGTAACTCATCTGGAAACACATCGGAAAAGTCTCTGACGATATCCAGATCTTGGATCTTGACCTTAACTTCACCTCCAATCATATTCACTAGGAAGGCAGTATCTCCCCTCTGGACATACTTATTCGCTTTTAAGGCTGATATCATCCTCTGCTTTATAATTGGTCTCAAAAGGCGAAACCCAACTTCTGGTTCATTCGGTCGGGATATGATCACTCTACCTTCTCTACACAAGATTCTGGCATAGTGTTCATACAACCAATCCATACCTAATATGACATCATATTCTGTCATATCGAGTAGGATTAGGTTTGCAAGCAGTGTTTGTTCTCCTAACACGACTTATATGTTTGGCATGTAATTTACACATGGTTCATTAAGTCCGATGGGATTATAAACTACTAATTCATGCTTCAATGATTCGGTGGGTGCCCTAAGTTGTTTAGCAAAATTAACAGATATGAAAGAATGTGTTGCTCCACAATCAAAGAGTACTAAAGCGGCTTGTCTAGATATAAGAACTGTACCTTGGACCAAATCGCCCTTCTGAAGTTCTTCTGCCGAGGTTGCATAAACTCTCCCGACCATCTTCTTTTGATTTGCTTGCTGAGATGGCGGTGCTTGCAGCTGTGATTGTGGTTGTTGACCTCCACTTGCCCTTTTTGCATCATCTGCCTGTTTCTTGCGGCACTCCCTGATATAGTGCCCCAGTTTTCCACAGTAAAGGCAGCCGCCCGTCTCTCGAGGGCATTGTTGTTCCGGATGGAAACGGTTGCATTTCTGGCATCGCTGGCCTTGGGTCTGAACCGTTTTATTTTCTCCAGAATGCCTTGGTTTCTTAGTATAAGGGTGGAAATTTTTCCCACTGAACCTCTTCTTGAATTCTGGCTTTTGCACTCCGGGGCGATTCTTCTGGAACTTCTGCCCTTCCTTCCAATCATCCTCAAGCAAGGTAGCAACCTGGGTTGCTGACATTCACCAATATAGGTTAGGGAATTTTTTTTTTTCAATTACTTAATGGTTGGTTTTACCTGAATAGCCTCGTCGAGGGTTTTTGGCCCTCGTGTATATAGGCGGTTTCTCAGTCCTGCTTTCAGTCCTCGTGCAAACTTCATTGCCCTGTCTTCGTTTGTTGTGTATACATTGGGACAATAACGCTCTAGGCTGTGAAACTTTGTGATATACTCTGCCAACGACCCTTCTCCCTGTTGCAGGTCAAGGAATTCTTGCATTTTCTTGGTTCTCTCATGCTTTGGAAAGTAGGTGTTATTAAACACTTCTACGAACTGCGGCCATGTCACGGGTCCATTCTGAAACTTTACCGCATGGGTGGTTTCCCACCACTTCTCTGCGTTCTCCTTCAGGCGATATGTGCCAAAATCAACCTGTCGTTCGGCCGGAACTTCCAACACTCGAAAAATCCTCTCTATTTCCCGCACCCAGGACTCCGCTGCTTCAGGATCGGTCTTTCCTACAAACGCCGGTGGATCCATATCCATGAATTTATTGTACGACATGGTCCCGATTGCATTCGATTTGTCCTGGGCCACTTGTTGTAAGTTAGTGCCCATTTGTTGCATTGCTGTGGCCTGTTGGCCGACCACTCCCGCCAAGTTTTGTAGAGTCTCCAAAATATCGTTGCACCTGTTAGACCACGCCATCTAATTGGCATTGACATGTAAAAAAAATTAATAACGTTATAGTCATTCTATATCTTGGTGATTAACAGATACAAGGATAATGTTAAATATGACTAAACTGGTCATGGTTTTAGTGAATTCATTAAATTGTATACTTACAGAGTGATGGCAGACCGTCGAGGTTGTCATGACTACTACTTTTCTGTCCCGCTCTGATACCATAATTGTAACACCCCATTTATTTTTAATGAAAATTCTAATTTTTTTTTTTTTTTAAACATTTAACTAGATAAATGAGGAGCTACTATGAACTTCAATCTTATTCCATCATAACAAAGTTTATTACATCAAGTTCAAATATCCAGAACATTAAACAGAAAAGTAGTAGTGCCATGATCGCCTGACGATGCCGCCTTCACTCTGATTGTGCATTTATGTCTTCACCTGAAAGCAATAAACCATAAAGGAATCAGACTACCACTGTCTGAGTAAGTGATACAGTCCAAAATACATATGTGAGTGTCATGTGAACAAGTATGTATGAGTTATGATTTAACCAAAATTTAGTATTTATGTAACCATGCTTTTCTTTTTAAGTCCATCATGTCTAATGTGGTTGTTGAGTGAGAACTTCTATGATTTCGACTTCCCATGTATTGTTCTAGTAGGCCCCTATCGGTCACATTAGTTATCACCACTTTTATTGGTTTGACTCTTTAGTTCATACTTACCCTGTGGGTACGCACAAGCATTCGACATCGTAGCGGACCGAGATTATACGGGGGTTCATATGACCCGTATAACTAGCCGTACGGATACCCAAAAGGGGCACGGTGCTCGACCGAGAGAGATCCCCAATTGGCAAGAACTAGCATTGGATGCACCCATAACTCTTCTGCAGAAGACTTGGACCCACCACCTAGGACTCACTGGTGGTCCTGGTCCCCTAACTCTGAGGACTGGGGACCGGGTGAGACGCCTCGCTCTCACAATACAAGTATGTCCTATGGAGTGTGTACCATCCACTCTCTCCAAAGTGGACCATGGATCCGGTAACATACACTGTGATCCAGTGTACCCAGAATCCGGGAATCCAGTAACATACACCGCCTTGGTGTACCCAGAAACCCAATAAGAACTAGTAACATATACCCATTTCGGTATACCCAGTTCTCATAAAACTTTTATTCTTTATGTTATCTTATTTATATGTATGGCTAACCTGACGAAGTTTTCTTATGCCAGTTAGCTTATCGGATTCACATGTCTCTCTATTGACATATAATTCTATCTCGAGTTATACTGTGTTCAAGTCATGCTCTACGTCCCCTTACCGGTGAACGAGCTTTCGAACTCTTCTGGTTCTTACAATCCTGTGCACTCCACCATGGTTTACCCACATGAATGGTTCTCATTAAGGAAGTGGCTATTACTAGCTCCTTTCACGTAATACGGTAATGATTAATTCCTTATGCGACATACGGTGGAAAGGAAAAGACAATATATATACCTTGTGGCACGTGTACCTTCCTGACACACACTCGTACTTTTATTCAAATGCTTCTAACTATTCCATCATGCTAGTTATAGTTTGATACTTAGCATACTTGTATCATGCTGCTCACCTTCTGCTTTTCCTTAAAAATGATAATATATGGATGGTTTGTCTCACCAACTCGCAAGAGTACTGACCCCATTTTATGGGGATGCAGGTGACGAGTAGACGCAGCGCGATGGGACGACGCACAACAGGAGCCTTGAGACCCACACTTTGCAGCAGATTTCTGGCTTCTTCTGGTTTTGGGGTTTGAGGGGTTGTACCTCTCTTTTTTGTGATACTGTCCCTTTTTGTACCCAGTCTCGTTTTTGTATCATTGTAACTACTGTGGAAATGAAAAATACTTTACTTGTCTACTGCGGTTTGGTTTTCTCACTGTGGCTCGCTCAAACTTGCGGCCTTTGCTTTACCCCTGTTTCCCTCCTTTACTTCCGCTAGTTGTTTTTCACTCTATATATCCTTCAAAAAAAAATTTTTTGCTAAAAAACCAAGGGATTTTACAAGGTCTGGGTTTGGGGCGTCACAACATGACTAGATGAGCCTTGGGATTGCTGGTCCCATCAAATTTGATAAATTTGCGAGAAAGATCCTCCAGATTGTTATCCTCTTCTAAGCCATCATAAAAATCTTCGCCGGTGTAAACCATCTTGCCTTTGTCTCGAGCTTGCAAATCTTTGACCATGCGGGTCATTTCCTTGAGTTGTACTTGAATTGGATCTTCCATTGGAATCTGAAACTTGGGTTTGTTCACTGATTTAGGCTCTTCAATAATTTTCTTAGACTGATGCAGAGGATTTTGAATGAATACAGGTTGTTCTCTTTCTGAATCCTCTTCCGTTGAATCTGTGTTTTCAAAAGCGCTATCATGTTGGACTTTCTTTTTGCCAATTCTGACATGCCTTTTTACAGACTTTCTCCTGACTTTGTTTTTGGAAGACACTTTTTTTGGATCTGTCCCAGCTTGTTCTGCTATCATTTTTGCCATCATTTTCTAATTGGATTGATATCACCTTCCACTTCTTGGCCATGTCCTCTCGATGATCTGGGGGAATTCATTTCTTCTGCACCACTGTCATTGTGCTGCAATAGAACGATCTTCTTCCCAGTCCTTGTCTGAACCATGTCACAATGCCAATGTTTTCTATAGAATAAAGGAACGGTTAAACTCTGAAAGAAGATTAAAAATCATAGATTTAGTTGATAATTCAGTAAGATTATCCTATTTCTAGGGATTGGGTCATCACCAAAATTGTGACCATTGCTCTATTATTTTCATAATAACTAAAAATGTACTTTATTACCTAAGTGAGGTCATCAACCATGATAAAGATATTGAAGGAGAAAGTATAGAGATTGATTTGATATTTGGAAAGAATATCCCATTACCAGGGATGAGGTCGTCAAAAAAATCGTGACCATTGCATTGTCACTAAGGAGCAAACAACTAAAGTAGACTTATTATCCAAACGAAATTGTCAATTTTTAAAGAAGACATGGAGAGAACATCAAAAGATGAGAAAAGTAATTTCATTGATGATAAATCAAAGACAAAGAGAGGGTGGACAGACAGTTTGCCACCACTTTTGATAATCAAAAGATACATTGGGTCCCAAAAATATGGAAAGAGTGATAAAAGAATTCCAACTGTATTTGTTTGCGTGGTATGCTCCGGACTACTGGTCTGACTGTAAATCAAATTATGGCATAATACCCATCAGAATACGAGTGTTGACATGAGTCTGCCGCTGTGAGAACTGCCTGATTGTAAACACCCCAAATTTTCACCCTCATCCAGTGTTTGTCCATTTCATGTGTCATTGCATATCATTGCATGCATTCGGCATATTATTTCATCGCATTGCATAGCATTGCATGCCATTACATCTCATTCTCGAGATCCAGCACTCCTGTTTTTAAAACATTCAATCCAGATTTGAATTTTAAAGCTTTTATTTCAAAATCAATTTCAAAACCTGGGTTTTTATTCAATACTCTGTCATTTTCCAACCCCAGGACTTTATATTTCGAAATATTTTCTCAAGGAAACAATCTGGATTCATTTCAAATTCAAATTTTAATCGATTTCAATTCACAGATGAGACCCATTGAGGTGGTGTCACTTCTGAATTCCTCTATTCATCAAATTTCTCAAAATTTTGAAAGTTTCAGTCCGATCAGGACTCTGTCTCAGAGTCCTGATCCGGTCAGGAGTCTGTTTTGAAGTCTGTTTTACTTCCATTTTCAATCTTTTCCGTTTGTTTTCAAAATTTAGGTCATTTTACAGAGTCCAGTTAGTTCAGGATTCTATTTTAGAGTTCGGTCGAGTTAGGAGTCTAACCCTGACTGTGTTTTCTGACTTATTTCATCGTTTCTTGATAAAATCTTTTGGAAAATTCTTTCATTTGGCTTTTAAAATTTAAAATCTCAGAGTCCTAAGAGTTCAGAACTCTAACTCGGAGTTCCAGTTCGCTTGAGACCCTATTTTCAAAGATCTTGAATTTCAAATATCGATTTTAACCCCTTTTCAAAGCCATTTTCAGTGTTTATTTCAAAATTTCTAAAACTCGATGTGGGCCCACTCAGTTGGCACCATATCTAGAGGGATTCTAATTCAGTTAGAACCCTATGCCATTTCAAAAATTCTAATTTTAAAATTGCTTTTAAAAACCCTTTTAAAAACTCCTTTAATTTCAAGTTTTAAAATCACTTTTTGAAAAACTCAAGTAGGGCCCACTCGGGGTGGCGCCATATTTGAGTAAGTCAGGGGTAGACTAGGGTTAGTTGATGTCTTGGTTAGTGTTAGAGGTTTAAAAGTGTCAAAACCATTTTGAAAGTTAGTTTTTAAAACTAGTGTTTTTAAAGGTTTTTAAAGGAGTTTTAAAAACCCAATGTGAGAAAATGCCAAGTGGCACCACATTTGGGGGTTTTCTAGGATAGGCTAGGGGTTAATTAGGAATTATTTAGCATAATTTAGACTAGGGGTAGATAGGTAACTGCACCCCAAAATCGCCCCCCTTGGAAGAGTCCAAATTTTCCAAAATTCCAAAATTTTTAACCTAAAAAATTTTCTATAAAAAGCCCCCATAGGAGGGGACGATTTTTCCATCTCTCCTCTTGGAACTTCTTGGAGCTTCTCTCTCCTCTCCAGCCCTTCCTCCATTGCAGCAACCTCAAGGTAACTATTTTCTCAAATTTTTAGTTTTTATTTAATGTTTTTCATTGTTTTAAACATGATTTAGCCATTGGTACCATCATCTTCATGGATTAAACCATGGATTCAACCTCAAGAACCATCAAGAATCAGCAAGAACAATCCAAGAAGGTGATCTAACCCTGTTTTGGATGATTTACAGAAATTTTAATCCATTAGAATTGATTTTAATATGATTCTTTGCATTATTAACCAATAAAATATATGATTTACCCTTTTTAATGGGTTAAATCTATGTTTTAAAGGTAATATCAAATTCCAGCCATTGATTCCCTGTTTTTATTTTATTTTCATGGTTTATTCATGTTTGTTTTACGTTCTATAGCATAGAAATAAGTTTTATTTATTGTTTTATGGTTTATTTTATTTATTTACATTAGTTAATGCATGGTTTTTCAAGTTTCTTAAATTTCTGTGTGTTTTAGGTTTAGAACAGTAAAGATAATGTTATTTCGGATTGAAGTTCTTATTGTTTATTTCTGATTTTTTTATATGGGATGCATGCATGAGTTATTGAGTTACTGTAAAAAAGTCAGAGGTTTTGGACCTCGGGAACCCTGTAAAAAAAAATCAGACATCAAATCGGGTTTTTAAAGCTTTAAAATCATGCTTAAAATCAAGAAGGTAACTTGCTGTGATGATATTTCTCTCATCTTATATCCGATTTTAGATCTGTAAAATGCTATGGATTCACATTAAATAGAGCTGTCTTCTGTGAATTTTCGAATTTTTTGACCACTGTTTAGTATTTTTCCCTTTTCAGAGAATCTGTTTTTAAATTTAAAACTCGTTAGGGTTTACCAAAACCCTAATCAGACTTGTGTTAGTCATAAATCCCAAACCACAGATCCGATTTTAGATCTGTAAAAAGTGAGTATTGTTATTTTTTTGTCTACTATTCACCACTAAAATTTCAGAGTTTTTTGTTTAGGATTGCTATTTATGTATGTATTTTCAATCTGGAATAGCTGTTTTAATCCCTGTTAAGAGTGAAATATGTTAGCTCAGATTGCCGGATAAGTTTCTCCCTAACCGGAGATGATTTTTCCGATCTGTAAATTGAGAAATCTCTGTTTTTCTTTTTAGTTAGTCTCTGTAAAATTTCATAAATTTCCATGGAGATTTAACCCCTGGTTCAGGTCTTGGATTGAGACTGGTTGGTGAATTAGGTCAAAAATAGCATATTTTAGGGTTTAATGCAATTTTCAGATTAATTCAATGTCAAAAAGTTGTTTTTATAATTCCAATTTGACATTAGGGTTATAACAAGTGCAGGTACCAATTTTTATGGATTTTGGAATCCATTTGATCTCTGAATTAATAAAATTGCAAAACTGGGTTCCTGAAAGATCCAAAAACACTGCTAAAATCACAGTTTTTGTGATATTATTGGATTTTCGTGTATAAGCATATATTTTAGGGTTTAATCATGTTCATAATCATATTAGGATGCTTTAGGTTTAATTTTGTAGTTATTTGATTTCATTTAGGTCATAAAACCCAAAATTTTACCAAAATCTCTTTCTAAAAACCCTGATGTCAAGGCCATAGTCTTGCTATCGGGGGAAATTTGGTCATTTGACCTAAATTTCGAAATCCCTAACCCTAATTTCATATTTTTAATCATGTCATAGTATATTTGGTTTGAGTTTATTCCATTCAAATTTCAAAACTTGCATTTTATCAAAATATCTTTCTAAAAACCCTAATTTCAAGGCCATAGTCTTGTTATTAGGGGTATTTTGGTCATTTTGACCCCAATTTCGAAATTTCATATTTTACCTTTATTATTTCTTCATATTTTATCATTTTGATTTAAGGGAATCATGGCAAAAAGGCTTATATCTAGCAAAATCCAACAATTTCCTGATATTGTTGGATAAATCTAGAAAAGCCAACATATATTCATTAACCAAGTTTTCTAGTTTTGCAGGTACATTGAAGACTTTATTTTTCATGTATTTAAATTTCAATAGTGATGTAATTTGTAATTAAACTTTGGAATAAGAATTTACATTTCCTGCTTAGCTTAGGTTGCATTGCATATAGTTTATTTTTATAATGTTAATGTGTGATGGATGATGATTCATGCACATTTTTATAAATTCACTATGGTCTACACGAATGGCACATGCACTAGCTTCTATGAAGTTTATAAACTTGGTGGAATTTGTATTTATGGCCATAGTCAGAATACGAATGATACTTAGATTTATGATCTTCACATTAGCCACATTCAGCCTACACTCTTAGGCTAACTTCAAAAATGCACTGCATTTCTCAAAAATACAAAAAGTATTTCCCAATTCCTCAAATCCATATTCATTTATTTCATGCATTTGCCAATTCCAATTCAAATTTTAATTCAAAGAAGTTCATTTTCTCAAAATTTTCTAAGTCATATGGAGAAATCGATTTTCTCAGAATATGAAAATCTCAAAGTATGTTTCAAGTGTTTCTCAAGTTCAAAATTCAAAATTTCAAGTTATATTTTCAAGTTCAAAGTTGGAATTCAGAGAAACCAAGTTTTCTCAGAATTGATTTTTATAAAATCTCAAGATTTTCCCAGAAATCGATTTTTGCTTTCCTCAGAAATATTTTTCAAGTCCTAATTCACGATTTTCCATGTGATATCATTTACATTTTCTGAGTATTTCTAAGTATTTCAAAGCAAACATCATATTTTCAAAAAGCGCATTTTCTGAAAATTCATAGCACATGCCTGATTCTATGTGCATTTAGAAATTAGAATATGATTTAGACAAGTTGAATAGAGTAGAGCATAAGATTGATCCTTGGTTCAATTACCCCTGTTAAAGGTGGCAGGAACGGTTGAACCTCGTACCGACAGGCGAGTCCCATTCTACGGAATTTTCCCGCATTTTAAAACGGAGGCGAGTTATTTTCAAAATCTTTTTCAAAGGTCAGTTTGATTCGCAAAAAGTTAAAAATTTTGCGATGATAACAGGTTTGGCGACCGTGATGGGACCTGTCTTTGCCTGATCAATCTAATGCTCTACTTAGTTCAAATTGTCAAAATCGATTTCCATGGAATGTCAGCTTTGCTTTATGATATCATGTGAACCTAGGAGCCTAGACTTAAACCCAGCTGATATCGAATGCATATAGACTAGGTATGGTTTGGTAGGACCATATTGAGGAGAATTATTCATGCTCACATAGACTTAGGTCTAATACAACACTCCTCAATTTAGGAATTGTATGAAAACAATGTTTGCTTCTTTAAATTTTTCAAAATCTATCTCTTTAGGACTTAGAGCCTTCTATTTGCTTGCATGTGCTCATGTTTTCAAAAACCACCCCCACCTATATTGTCCCGGTCTTCACGTTGCTGGGCTCTCTTCCAGAACCATAGTTCGGGACAGAGCCTCACAACTGGGCCACCTATTTGGGTGAAAACCCCCCTGCCACGTACCAAGGGCCATAGTCCAACGTATATCGGCAGGTGCTCAAGGATGTTGGAAAACTTGAACCTAGAACTGGAGAAATTGATTTTATGCCACGTACATCGAGCCTTGGCTTGAGTATATAGGCATAACCGGATTGGATACAGATGATCTGAGCCTTAGAGTTAGGATTAAGGTCCTACAGCCATTTCAAAATTTGTGCATCTAGAGTCAGCTTTTAGAGAATGTTGTATGTGCATACTTGTTTGTGCAGAATGTCATTGATTATGTTATAGTCATTTCCTTTTATTTTCCATATTTTTCCTAATTTTCTAAAAATACTGGACGATTTTCTCAAAATTCCCCAATCTATGTCCATGTACTGTCCATGTTTTAAACCTTGGATGATTTTCAAATACTCCATTTTATGAAATATTAAAACCCTGGACGATTTTCATGAAATTCCTCTATTTTCTTCAAAACTCCAGGTGATTTCCCATCTTTCCTTTCTTCTGGATCTCGAATTTTCTGCTTCATCCTGCCTGCATTTTCCTCAAAATTCATGTATTTTCCAAGTCTTATTCCAATTTCCATGTCTTCCAGTCCAATGGCATCCAGTCAGCTTGATTCAGTCTTCCCTGAGGGTCACATCTCCTACGAGGTGCGACAAAGTCTTCCCGAACATCGAGTCCTCAGCACCGGATCCTTCTTTCCCCGGTGGTACTATTCATGGTTCAAGAACTTCTCTCGTATGTTTCCGGACCATCTGGACGAGTGTGGATTGGAACTGGCATCCGCAGTGGGAAAGCAGACAGTCAACGACAACTTGATCCATGCACTAGCAGAGCGGTGGAATCCGACCACTTCTACCTTCTGGTTCCCGTGGGGCGAGATGACAGTACTGATAGATGAATTTTCAGAGATTATGGGATTGCCCGAGCCAGTCGGTCAGCCTGGAGATCGATTGGAGAAACAGTTTTTGATCAATGTCAAGGGTCTGGATCCCCGAGACGCTTTAGCTCGCATGACAGGACGCAAGTCTTGGCCTCTGATTGAAGAAGATGGAAACGAATATGTGGACCTGCTCGAAATCTACAGACAGTATGGGACATTTGTGGAAGTCAGCTCGTTGTCCAGGACAGCTCGAGAGAGAATTCAGCACGCGATGGTTCTGTGCACGGTGGGATTGGCTTTCTTTCCCGATGGACGGAATTACATGGATATCAGAATAGTTCAGCTTCTAAGGAGATGGGGAAGTCGACACCGCCTCTCGATAGCCATGGCCGCACTCACCTTTCTATACCGAGGGTTGACTCGTTTCGCACTCGGAGAGTCGATCCTAGTCGAGGGGTGCACCTATGCCTTGCAGTCTTGGTTCCTCCGACATGTGCCAGTCCGAGCCAGTTCCTTCAGATACAATGGTGAAAAGCTTCTTCCAGTTGCGCGATACCGGTTTCTGATCGACAACCTTTAGGAGGAAGAAGTCGTATGGGACTACTTTGATCATCAGAAATCACCTCCCAGATACACTTATGCTTACGGCAAGCGATTCAGACTACTTGGCCCATTCTTCTGCGCATACTATCATCCAGAGCAGTGTGTCAGGCAGTTCTCTCAGAGGCAGAAGCGCGTAGAGATTCATCCACTAGCAGGGGTTCTGCCAGAATTCAACCTCGCATCAGATCAGTGGTCCGAAGCATACCATTCTGCCAGACATGGCTGGGATTCCTTTGTCAGTCTTACTATTTTTCCTGGTCCTCGTGTATCTTCTGATTATTCGGAGTGGTGGAAAATTGTCTGTCCCCCTCCCCTCTGTCAAGTGTATTATTGATAAAATCATGTTTTTCCCCTCAATAAAATTCCTTTATTTTACATTTCACTTTGGTTTGACGACCTCGCCTAGGTAACAAGGCATATTTCCAGTTGTTTATTTTGCCAAGAATAGCAACGCAATTGTCGTAATCCCAGCGACGACTCAATCCCTAGTAATGGGATATTATTTCAATTGTCTACCAAAATTCTCAACAAATATTTTCCTCCAAACCAAATTTCCTTCAGAAGCCTAACCATCAGTTCTACCTCAAGAGAGCATCAACAGATATCCAAGAGAACATTTGCGATACCCGATGGTTGATACAAGATCCAAAAAGAAAGCCGCATCAGTTGAAGGCGTCGCGTACTCAGTAGCCTCAGAAGAAGAGATGGACTCACCTCGATCAATTCAGAGTCAGGGTCAGCAGGCGGATGATGACATCGATCCCCAAATGTACGTCATGTTCAAAAAGATGATGACCAAGATGCTGGCAGAGCAAGCTGAGGCCAGTACTGAGCAAATTCAGACTAAACAGAAAGATAAGGGTCAGGCCGTCAAGAATGTGAAGATCAGCAAAAAGCAGAGTCGTCACGAGGAAATATCTGATGAGTCAGAATCAGCTGACGATGCTGACAAGGAATGTGAAAATAAACATGAATTCAAAAGGTCGACTTAGGGCCAGGGGTCGGCCTACAAATCCAAGAATCAGTCTGTTGACGACCCTACGCAGTCACAACTGAAAGATGTGATGAAGATGGTTAAGGATCTGCAGGCCCGCGACAAGGGCAAGAAAATCTTCACCAGCGAAGACTTCTATGATGGATTGGATGGGGATGATGATCTTGATAACCTCCCCAAGAAATTCATTAAGTTTGATGGTTCAGGTGACCCAAAGGCGCACCTCGCCCTTTTCTTTGCAGAGTGTTCCAAGTTCAGGAGGAATAACAGAGCCTTATTTCTTTGTTTCCCTCGCAGTTTGGAGGGTATTGCAGCAAAATGGTATTCAGAGCATATTAATCCCATAGAGCTGAAAGAGTTTGATAAAGTGGTCAATTTGTTTATTGAGCGCTTTTTATTCAACGCTGAGGCACTCCCGACCCTCAGCCACCTCTGTGGCCTGAAACAGAGAGAAAATGAAAAGGCCCGAGATTTTATCCACCGCTGGAGGTCAGCTTGTAATAAAATGAGAGATCCCATATCAGAGGGGCATGCTTTGTCCTTAATTCTAAGCAATTTCTCACAGCCTCTGAAAGGCCTCATCTCCACCGCACCGTCCCGAACCTTTATAGAGTTAACAGAGCGAGCCGAATGGCTCGAATTAAGTATGGAGAATGGCTTCTATGAAGGTTTCACTTTCACCAAGAACAGCGGCCAGAACGAGTCAAAGAAGAAGACTCACTTTACTAATTCTGTCAATAATAATAAATGGAATCATCGCAAGGGGCAGAATAGAGACTTCTGTTATGGGGCAGGAGGTTCAAACCAGAATGATCAGAAAGGGAAGCCGATCCCGCAATTCAGCAAGCCGCTTCAACTAGAACAGGGACCAAAACCTCGAGAGAAAGTGAAGCACGAAGGATGGAGCTATGAGAGGAAGTTCACTCCATTAGATCAATCACTCGAGACTGTGCTCGAGTACTTGTTGACCAAGGAGATGGTCAAATTGCCCAGGCTGGCCGATCCTCCCGTTCCTATGGGAAAATTCAAAGACCGATTCTGCAAGTTCCACAGAACAGTGGGGCACAATACTGAGAACTGCTTCGTTCTGAAGAATATTGTTCAGGACCTTATCGATAAAAATCTTCTGGTAGAGGGAGCGGAAGATGAAAACATAGATATTCTAAAAGAACCATTTCCTAGTCATTCTATAGTGGTTATCATCGAACAGTCGTTTCAACCACAGGAGCATATCAGGCCGTGCTCTGAAAATGACATGCAAGCTCAGCATCAAGTCCTGGTATTGCAGCAGGCTCGGTTCAAGGCCCAGAAGATGGACCTTTTTTCAGCTTTTGGCAAATTGAAAGTATCTGATAAGCCCGCTGGGATATCTCCCGAGGTAGCCAGAAGTATGCCATGGCTCCCTAAGCATCTCATTAAGTCCACCACAAAGAAAAGCGAGACATCCACTCTAAAGCCTATTACAGCATTATCCCATGTCTCAATTTTGGACTTAACTCAATCCTCCGCCAAGCATCAGCAGATGTTGAATGATCTGCTACAGAAAATCAAGGTGAAACCAAGCATAACTCCCGAAGACATGGCCCATATAGTCAATCAGGCCATGACTAATGCTCCAGTTACTTTCTCCGATGAGGATCTACCTAAACCTCATGTATTTCACAATAATGCCTTGTATGTTGTGGTTCGAACCAGAGGGATGACAGTTCCTCATGTGCTGATCGATGGAGGCAGCAACCTCAATATATGTCCGGAAATGACCGCCAAAGCTTTGGGCATAAAAGAAGAAGAATACATTCCAGATCCAATCACCATTTATGGGTTCGACAATCATGTCCAAACAGCGAAAGGAAAAATATTCCTAGAGATCTTCATTGACTACTCGGTCCATTCAATTCTCTTTCACGTGGTCAATGTGCCGCCCACTTATAATCTACTTCTCGGGAGACCATGGATCCACAACACAAACGCAGTACCGTCTACTCTGCATCAATGCATCAAGTGGTCAAAAGGTGGTATGATCACGACAGTCTTAGGCGAAGATCCGGAGCAGAGGCTAGCACAGCCCATGGTTCCCAGGCCCTCTTTCACTACTGATATCCCTATCATTAGGGGTATTGAAGAGGTCAGCTTCGAAGAGGATTCAGGAATAATGCAGATGGCAGAGCAACCCGAGCATACAGTGGCTGCGACCCGATGGGGAGGTCCACAGTTCTTCAAGATTGGAGGACGAATTGATTACAGCACACTTAAGGGTCATCCTCTATTCTCCCAATTTATGAAGGCTAAAAAGGGATTTGATTTACTAGTAAAGCATGGCTACCAGCCTTTTCGAGGCCTAGGCAAAAATGAAGATGGTCGTCTTGAACCAGTGATTCCTCAGCACTGGCCTAAAAGAGCCGGATTGGGCTTTAATGGCCGAAGATCTCAGAAAGGGACTGTTTTCATTAAGGGAGCACATTAGAAGAATTCCTTTGTCTTTCTTTTTCTATTCTTTTGTCGGGATGATATTCCATTTCATTTTCATCATCGTCATTTTGATTAATTCTATCTTTCAATAAAGTTGCCAGTTTCCTTTGTCTATCTTGGTGCCATTTGTCTCTTTATTCCTCAGTATTAAATCTTCACAAAATTGAAATCATTTTGCTCTTTTATCTTTCCAATTATTTTCAATAAAAGCAATTTATTTCATGATGTGCAATTTCCCTAAATCAATTTATCCTCCAATTTTCAGAATGTCTTCCCGATCTATCAAGAAGCTCATCTTTAATTGAAAAGCTTGTTCGAAATCAACAATAATTCATCAGGTCAGAATAAGAACAGAATGTAGTGAAACTGCAAAGCAGTCAGAAGAATCCGCAGAGTTCGATTCAGCTCTTCAGGAACTGCCAGAATTTGCATCGATTTAGAGGCAAGATGAGCCATCATCCTTAGTTCAAGATCCGACTGAGGATATCAATATCGGATCAGAAGACGATCCTAGAATTCTCAAAATTGGCAGTGGTTTGAGCCCAGGAGAGAAAGAAAGGCTCACTAATTTCCTCAAGCAGCATGAAGAAGTATTCGCATGGACTTATGAGGATATGCCAGGTTTAGATCCGAAATTGGTGGAACATCGCCTCGTTTTGAAGCCTGAGGCGAAACCAGTCGAGCAGAAGTTGAGAAAAATGGATCCTCAAATCGAGCAACAGGTCAAGGAAAGACTTGAGGATCTGCTTAAAGCAGGATTCATTCGAGCAATTGATTACCCGGATTGGTTGGCGAATATCGTAGCAGTTCCTAAGAAGAATGGGAAAGTGCGAATCTGTATCGACTTCCGTGATCTCAATAAAGCCACTCCGAAGGATGACTATCCGCTCCCAAACATTGATCTCCTAGTCGATAGCACAGCCGGGCATGCTATGTTTTCTTTATGGACGGATACTCCGGATATAATCAAATCAAGTTGGCCGCGCGTGACCAATCCAAAACATCCTTTACCACGCCATGGGGCACTTTCTGTTACACGGTTATGCCTTTTGGGCTTAAGAATGCTGGAGCCACTTATCAGCGCGCTATGGCCGTTATTTTCCATTATCAGATGCATAAAATCATGGATGCATATGTTGATGATATTCTAGTAAAATCCAAAGAAGAGGAAGATCACATCAAAGCTCTTAATCAAGTTTTCAAGCGGCTCATTCTTTACAAGCTAAGACTCAACCCACAAAAATGTGTTTTTAGAGTCGAATCTGGCAAGTTGCTAGGCTTCTTAGTCAGCAAGAAGGGGATAGAGATGGATCCCGCTAAGGCCAAGGCTATCATTGGCATGCCGCCTCCGACGAATCTCAAAGAATTGCGTAGCCTTCAAGGACGTATGCAATCAATTCGGCGATTCATTTCTAATTTGGCCATGAGATGTGAGCCTTTCAATCATTTGCTCAGAAAAGGAGTGAGGTTCGAATGGGGACCAGAGTGTCAGCAGTCGTTCGAACGCATCAAGAAATATCTTCTCAATCCTCCTGTTTTAAAGCCGCCAGAATTAGGGAAACCCCTATTGCTATACATTTCAGTTAATCAAGTTGCTTGCGGCGGATTTCTGGCGCAGTACGAAGAAGGCAGCTTGATAGAACATGCCATTTACTATGTGAGCAAGACCTTTATTGATTATGAGAAGAAATACTCTCAGATAGAGAAGACATGCCTAGCTCTGGTATGGATGTGTCAGAAATTGAGGCATTATCTATTGGCGTCTGAAGTCAAGATTCTATCTAAATTAAATCCTCTCAAGTACATTCTTGAATAACCATTTCTCAGCGGACGGATCGCCAAATGGCAAGTCCTATTAATGCAATACGACTTGGAATATGTCTCTCAGCAATCTATCAAAGGCCAAGCAATTGCAGACCAATTAGCAGATTTTCCTCTAGCAGAGGATGTTAAAACTGAGGATGATTTCCCCGATGAGCGGATCTGCAATATTCAACAACCTCCAATTTGGAATTTATTCTTCGACGGTTCCAAGAATATGGCAGGCATAGGAATCGAAATTCTACTAATTACACCAGAGAAGGAGATGATTCCCTTTTCTCTTAAACTGGATTTTCAGTGCACTCATAATATGGCCGAGTATGAAGCTTTGATACAAGGTCTGAAAATTCTACAGGACTTCAATGTCAAAAGAGTGCATGCTTATGGCGATTCTCTGTTAATCGTCAATCAAGTTCTGGCCGAATGGCAAGTGAAAGATCAAAAATTACTTCCTTACCAGAAGATTGTCTCAGCTCTTGCCAACAAATTCGAAGAATTCCAACTTTTTCATATCAAGAGAGATTTCAATCAAATTGCAGACAGTTTAGCTAATTTGGGATCCATCATGTCTTTCAGGAGTGGAGAATCTTGTCGCTCACTTGAAATTGGCAGACTTGATCAACCTGCTTTCATCCCAGTAGAGCAGATAAACCAGGCTGAGCAGAAGAAGAAGCCTTGGTATCATGATATCAAAAGTTTCATTAAAACTGGCGAATTTCCTCCAGAATTATCAAAGAGAGAGCAGCGAGCAATTCAACGCATGTCTGCTCGATATTTTATTCTTGCCGACGTCCTTTATCGTCGTGGATTCAGTTCTGAGTATTCCAGATGTTTGGACGAAGAAGAAGCCAAAGAAGTTGTGCAAGAAGCACATGAAGGCATTTGCGGTGGCCATGTTGGCTATCAGACTCTCGTCAAACAAATCATCCGAGCAGGATATTATTGGAGAACTATGCAACAAGATTGCTATCGTTTTGTAAAGAAGTGCGTTCAATGTCAGATGCATGCGCCTTCCATTCATGCGTCAGCGACATACTTGCAATCTGTCGTCTCGCCATGGCCATTTTCCATGTGGGCTTTCGATGTTGTAGGCCCCATCACTCCTTCAGCCTCCAATGGTCATAAATATTTTCTTGCCGCAACAGAATATTTTACTAAATGGGTAGAAGCAGTCACTCTACGCACAGTAGAAGGTCGACACGTGGTTTCTTTCATCCATAAGAATATCCTTTGCCGTTTCGGTATACCGCATGATATTGTGTCGGATAATGGCAGTCATTTCAAGAATGAGAGAATGAGGACATTCTGCTCAAAGTTCAGAATTCATCATCATTTTTCCGCTCCTTATTATCCTCAAGGGAATGGTCAGGCAGAGGCCACCAACAAGATTCTGATTCGAATCCTGGAACGAACTTTAGAAACGGGCCGTGACTGGCATGAAAAGATTCATGATGCATTATGGGCATACAGAACCACCATTCGAACTCTAACGAATGCTATTCCGTCAGAACTTGTCTACGGAACTGAAGTAGTGCTGCCTCTACATGTTCAGAAACCTGCTCTAAAATTTGCATCACTTCTAGAATTACCTCTTGATCAGTATCAGCAACAGCGACTGGTACAACTTGATTTGCTTGATGAAAGAAGGCTCAGAGCAGCAGAGCATGCTCAATCCTATCGCCAGAGGATAGCCCGACAATATGCAAAATCTGTCATTGAGAGAAAATTTCGGGTCAATGATCTAGTGCTCAGATCAACAACTTATCTCAAGCATCGCCCGGGTGGCAAATGGTCGCCAAATTGGGAAGGTCCTTATGTTGTCAAAGAGGCACTACCTCGCAATTCATATCGGCTCATCAATGCTGATGGAATAGAATTACCAGATCCCATCAATGCTCGACATTTGAAAAAATTCTATACTTGAACAATTCTCTATTCTTTGTAATCCTTCCAAATTTTCTTCAATAATGATCAAAATTCTTTTTCCAGTTACACTGGGGCATTTTAAAATTTTGTTTTTATCTACAAATATTCTGTATGCAGGCAGGATAAACAAATCTCTCATTTCACGCACTTGTGCACGCATGTGCACCCATTTACATTCATTTGCATTTGCATGCATTCATCTGCATCAATTTGCATTAGCATCGATTACCTATTCAGGATAAGGGATAAATCCTGAGATCCCGACAGTTGTCCAAGTTGTCGTAAGGGTGAAAACTGAAAATCTTCCATCAAAATCAATTAGTAATTCTTCAGAATCTAGCATTCGTGCTGGTAATTTTTCAAAAATCCAGTGTTCGTGCTGGTAAACTTTCAAAATCCAGTGTTCGTGCTGGTAAATTTCCAAAACCCAGTGCTCGTACTGGTAACCTTTTAAAATCCAGCGCTCGTACTGGAAACCTTCCAAAATCCAGCGCTCGTACTGGTAATCTTCCAAAATCCAGTATCCAAACTGGTACATTTTTAAACCGGTATGCATACCAGTATCTTTTCAAAATCGAGCACTCGTGTCATGTCAGTCGACCTCTTGAGTTCAGTCCTCGTGCTGATCACTCATCAAATTCCCAATTTCCAAATTTCCAATTTCCAATTTCCAATTATCAATTTCCAAATTTCCAAATTTCCAAATTTCTAATTTCCAATTTCAAATTATCAATTTCAAAATTCCAATTTCCAAAATTTGACCCTTTTGAGTCACCCAATACCAACTTCAATCATTTTCTCTTGCAAGAGACCCTTTGTATAGGGAGAGTTCGAGGGAGCTCGCTCTTTTCGCATGCTATCCAATTCGTTCACTTAGCCACCTTTTCAGGGAGAGTTTGAAGGGACTCATGTCTTTGTGAACCGTTTGCAAAACAAAATTCCAAATTTCACACAAGGAACACTTTTTATAGGGAGAGACTCGACGGAGACTTGCTTTCCTTGTGGCCCCATAATTTCAGACTAGGCCATTTCATCATGAAGGACCCTCTTTTCAGGGAGAGTGTGATGAACTCGTTCCTTCATGATCAATTTACCAACCTCACCAATTCTGGCCCCCTTTCCATAAGAGAAGCCTAATGTTAGGAAGTTTTGACAAAAGCTTAATTTCTCTTCGAAAGTTCGTTTTGCAAACACCTCCTCTTCAGGGAAGAGAGGAGTAATTCCCAATTCTAATTTCTGAATCTTCTCCTTTGGGGAAAGGAGAAGAGAATTTTTGTCATGGATGTGTTGCGTTGTGCTTCAAATGCTCGCTTTCACAAAGGATTTCAAGAAAATTTTGCCAACTTGTCATTAAATATTTGTTGATTTCAAAAATCTTTATTGCACAAAATTATTACTTCAGAATACCTCCACTATTACTTCCGAAAGGGCAATGCTTTCACGAAAAAGGATTCAAAATTCAAAATCTTTCTATTGGCCAACCAAAAGGATGAAGAATAAATCCACGATATGGCCAGCAAAGAGAATTCAATGTTGTTGCAAAGCCATAAGTGATTGATATCGATCGCAGTCAATGACACATTTTTAAAGACCATTCTTGAAAAATAAAGCAGTCGAAATATCCTAGGTGATACAGAAAAAATCCAATCAATCTCCATATCTCCTTAAACACCTAAGCTGTAATTAAATATCTGCAAAAGGGATCTCTCAACTGTCGTCAAGATGAAGGCGAATTAGATGAGTCGACCCCCTGGGCCAAAGAAGATTTGGATCATCTCCAAGATGACGGAGTTTGTGACGGATCCTTCCAGGGAAAGTTCAGATCACCGTCGAGATGAAGGCGAGTGTGATGAGCCTACCGACAAACCTTAAAAGATATTTAATTTCTGCTATCATCAAGAGATTCTCAACCAATGAGCCAATAACTATCAAGATAATCCCTGAGAGAAAAGAAGGATCGAAACATCTCTGAGATGAAGGAGTTTGTGACGTACCCTTCCAAAAAAAAAAGAGAGAGACAAGTCAGGACATCTCCAAAATGAAGGATGATGTAATTCTCGAAAAATCCAAGAGAGCTCCAATCTGCTAAAAAAAAAGAGTGCAGAAAGATCATCATGAGAAAAGAATCCCAGGATATCAGACTGCCGAATCTATCAAGAATCTTCTTTAATTTTGTGAAATTCTTTTATCAATATTCTTTCAACAATAGCTCTCGCAATATCAAGAATACTTTCTTTCCCGTCCATATCAAGGAAATTGATAGCTTCCTTGAAAGAAAGCCAATCGCAAGCAATTTGAATTCAAATCTTGATTCTACGGAGTTAAGCCCAGTTGGAGTTAATACTTCAGGTAGAAAAGAGGGAATACTTTCAAAACAATGTGCATCATTTTCAATCATTTTAAATCAACAACAATTTTCAACATTTTGACAATATTTTCTAGCTATCCTGGCATGAAGCGAGAGCTTGAGGTTCATCTTTGGCGCATCCTGACATCAGTTGTTATCCCTTTTAGGACTTGATTACGGGAGTTTTGAAGATTCCTTCCCTTATTTGGTATAATCTGAGCGCACAGGCTCTCAGATTCGCACACTTCCCTGTGTCCCCACTGTCCCACCATAGACAGTCCCATTTCGGCTTGAGGTTAAGCCACCAATTTCAGCAAAAGGCAATTTCAAAAGCTATTTAGTCTGAGCAATGAGATGCCCAAAATCAAACCCTTTTCAAGCTTTAGGGACCCCAATTTCCTTCCTTTTGCAAAACCCCTATCGGATTCATTGTGCGGAAATCCGAAGGTTCCATCACGGTCTCTTCTTTCGAGGATTCCGTCCATTTTCTGCCCAATCAGGTTAAGGGTATAAACCTGGGCCTCCTTTGATGAGGTATTCCATTTTCTGCCCAATCAGGTTAAGGGTATAAACCTGGGCCTCCTTTGATGAGGTATTCCATTTTCTGCCCAATCAGGTTAAGGGTATAAACCTAAGCCTCCTTTGACGAGGTATTCCATTTTCTGCCCAATCAGGTTAAGGGTATAAACCTGAGCCTCCTTTGATGAGGTATTCCATTTTCAGCCCAATCAGGTTAAGGGTATAAACCTGAGCCTCCTTTGATGAGGTATTCCATTTTCTGCCCAATCAGGTTAAGGGTATAAACCTGGGCCTCCTTTGATGAGGTATTTCATTTTCAACCCGATCAGATTAAGGGTTAAACCTGAGTTTCACTTTGATAAGGTATTTCATTTCTCGGTCAGGTTAAGGGTCAAACCTGAGCTTCGTTTCTACATGAGGTATTTTCTGTCCCATCCAGGTTAAGGGCAAAACCTGAATCTCACTTCATTTTGAAATAAAATTTTCTTCTTATTCTCCATTTCATATCTATCATCATCACTTGGATTAATTCCTTCATACCCAGTCAAATTTATCTAACTGGGGCATTTTTATGGTTCAAATTTGGTATGTTTTCTTTGCCACTAAGCGCGGCTTTCAACCGGCTTAGCAGCAAAGAGGGGCATCTGTAAACACCCCAAATTTTCACCCTCATCCAATGTTTGTAAATTTCATGTGTCATTGCATATCATTGCATGCATTCGGCATATCATTTCATCGCATTGCATAGCATTGCATGCCATTACATCTCATTCTCGAGATCCAGCACTCCGGTTTTCAAAACAATCAATCCAGATTTGAATTTTAAAGCTTTTATTTCAAAATCAATTTCAAAACCTGGGTTTTTATTCAATACTCTGTCATTTTCCAACCCCAGGACTTTATATTTCGAAATATTTTCTCAAGGAAACAATCTGGATTCATTTCAAATTCAAATTTTAATCGATTTCAATTCACAGATGAGACCCATTGAGGTGGTGTCACTTCTGAATTCCTCTATTCATCAAATTTCTCAAAATTTTGAAAGTTTCAGTCCGATTAGGACTCTGTCTCAGAGTCCTGATCCGGTCAGGAGTCTGTTTTGAAGTCTGTTTTACTTCCATTTTCAATCTTTTCTGTTTGTTTTCAAAATTTAGGTCATTTTACAGAGTCCAGTTAGTTCAGGATTCTATTTTAGAGTTCGGTCGAGTTAGGAGTCTAACCCTGACTGTGTTTTCTGACTTATTTCATCGTTTCTTGATAAAATCTTTTGGAAAATTCTTTCATTTGGCTTTTAAAATTTAAAATCTCAGAGTCCTAAGAGTTCAGGACTCTAACTCGGAGTTCCAGTTCGCTTGAGACCCTATTTTCAAAGATCTTGAATTTCAAATATCGATTTTAACCCCTTTTCAAAGCCATTTTCAGTGTTTATTTCAAAATTTCTAAAACTCGATGTGGGCCCACTCAGTTGGCACCATATCCAGAGGGATTCTAATTCAGTTAGAACCCTATGCCATTTCAAAAATTCTAATTTTAAAATTGCTTTTGAAAATCCTTTTGAAAACTCCTTCAATTTCAAGTTTTAAAATCACTTTTTGAAAAACTCAAGTAGGGCCCACTCGGGGTGGCGCCATATTTGAGTAAGTCAGGGCTAGACTAGGGTTAGTTGATGTCTTGGTTAGTGTTAGAGGTTTAGAAGAGTCAAAACCATTTTGAAAAATTCATTTTGAAAGTTAGTTTTTAAAACTAGTGTTTTTAAAGGAGTTTTAAAAACCCAATGTGAGAAAATGCCAAGTGGCACCACATTTGGGGGTTTTCTAGGATAGGCTAGGGGTTAATTAGGAATTATTTAGCATAATTTAGACTAGGGGTAGATAGGTAACTCCACCCCAAAATCGCCCCCCTTAGAAGAGTCCAAATTTTCCAAAATTCCAAAATTTTTAACCTAAAAAAATTTCTATAAAAAGCCCCCATAGGGGGGGACGATTTTTCCATCTCTCCTCTTGGAACTTCTTGGAGCTTCTCTCTCCTCTCCAGCCCTTCCTCCATTGCAGCAACCTCAAGGTAACTATTTTCTCTAATTTTTAGTTTTTATTTAATGTTTTTCATTGTTTTAAACATGATTTAGCCATTGGTACCATCATCTTCATGGATTAAACCATGGATTCAACCTCAAGAACCATCAAGAATCAGCAAGAACAATCCAAGAAGGTGATCTAACCCTATTTTGGATGATTTACAGAAATTTTAATCCATTAGAATTGATTTTAATATGATTCTTTGCATTACTAACCAATAAAATATATGATTTACCCTTTTTAATGGGTTAAATCTATGTTTTAAAGGTAATATCAAATTCCAGCCATTGATTCCCTGTTTTTATTTTATTTTCATGGTTTATTCATGTTTGTTTTACGTTCTATAGCATAGAAATAAGTTTTATTTACTTTTTTTTGGTTTATTTTATTTATTTACATTAGTTAATGCATGGTTTTTCAAGTTTCTTAAATTTCTGTGTGTTTTAGGTTTAGAACAGTAAAGATAATGTTATTTCGGATTGAAGTTCTCACTGTTTATTTCTGATTTTTTTATATGGGATGCATGCATGAGTTATTGAGTTACTGTAAAAAAATCAGAGGTTTTGGACATCGGGAACTCTATAAAAAAAAATCAGACATCAAATCGGGTTTTTAAAGCTTTAAAATCGTGGTTAAAATCAAGAAGGTAACTTACTGTGATGATATTTCTCTCATCTTATATCAGATTTTAGATCTGTAAAGTGATATGAATTTACATTGAATAGATCTGTCTTCTGTGAATTTTTCGGATTTTTTGACTACTGTTTAGTATTTTTCCCTTTTCAGAGAATCTATTTTTAAATTTAAAACTCGTTAGGGTTTACCAAAACCCTAATCAGACTTGTGTTAGTCATAAATCCCAAACCACAGATCCGATTTTAGATCTGTAAAAAGTGAGTATTGCTATTTTTTTGTCTACTATTCACCACTAAAATTTCAGAGATTTTTGTTTAAGATTTCTATTTATGTCTGTATTTTCAATCTGGAATAGCTGTTTTAATCCCTGTTAAGAGTGAAATATGTTAGCTCAGATTGCCGGAAGGGTTTCTCCCTAACCGGAGATGCTTTTTCCGATCTGTAAATTGGGAAATCTCTTTTTTTCTTCTTAGTTAGTCTCTGCAAAATTTCATAAATTTCCATGGAGATTTGACCCCTGGTTCAGGTCTTGGATTGAGACTGGTTGGTGAATTAGGTAAAAAATAGCATATTTTAGGGTTTAATGCAATTTTTGGATTAATTCAATGTCAAAAAATTGTTTTTATAATTCCAATTCGACATTAGGGTTATAACAAGTGCAGGTACCAATTTTTATGGATTTTGGAATCCATTTGATCTCTGAATTAATAAAATTGTAAAACTGGGTTCCTGAAAGATCCAAAAACACTGCTAAAATCACAGTTTTTGTGATATTATTGGATTTTCGTGTATAAGCATATATTTTAGGGTTTAATCATGTTCATAATCATATTAGGATGCTTTAGGTTTAATTTTGTAGTTATTTGATTTCATTTAGGTCATAAAACCCAAAATTTTACCAAAATCTCTTTCTAAAAACCCTGATGTCAAGGCCATAGTCTTGCTATCGGGGGAAATTTGGTCATTTGACCTAAATTTCGAAATCCCTAACCCTAATTTCATATTTTTAATCATGTCATAGTATATTTGGTTTGAGTTTATTCCATTCAAATTTCAAAACTTGCATTTTATCAAAATATCTTTCTAAAAACCCTAATTTCAAGGCCATAGTCTTGTTATTAGGGGTATTTTGGTCATTTTGACCCCAATTTCGAAATTTCATATTTTACCTTTATTATTTCTTCATATTTTATCATTTTGATTTAAGGGAATCATGGCAAAAAGGCTTATATCTAGTAAAATCCAACAATTTCCTGATATTGTTGGATAAATCTAGAAAAGCCAACATATATTCATTAACCAAGTTTTCTAGTTTTGCAGGTATATTGAAGACTTTATTTTTCATGTATTTAAATTTTAATAGTGATGTAATTTGTAATTAAACTTTGGAATAAGAATTTACATTTCCTGCTTAGCTTAGGTTGCATTGCATATAGTTTATTTTTATAATGTTAATGTGTGATGGATGATGATTCATGCATATTTTTATAAATTCACTATGGTCTACACGAATGGCACATGCACTAGCTTCTATGAAGTTTATAAACTTGGTGGAATTTGTATTTATGGCCATAGTCAGAATACGAATGATACTTAGATTTATGATCTTCACATTAGCCACATTCAGCCTACACTCTTAGGCTAACTTCAAAAATGCACTGCATTTCTCAAAAATACAAAAAGTATTTCCCAATTCCTCAAATCCATATTCATTTATTTCATGCATTTGCCAATTCCAATTCAAATTTTAATTCAAAGAAGTTCATTTTCTCAAAATTTTCTAAGTCATATGGAGAAATCGATTTTCTCAGAATATGAAAATCTCAAAGTATGTTTCAAGTGTTTCTCAAGTTCAAAATTCAAAATTTCAAGTTATATTTTCAAGTTCAAAGTTGGAATTCAGAGAAACCAAGTTTTCTCAAAATTGATTTTTATAAAATCTCAAGATTTTCCCAGAAATCGATTTTTGCTTTCCTCAGAAATATTTTTCAAGTCCTAATTCACGATTTTCCATGTGATATCATTTACATTTTCTGAGTATTTCTAAGTATTTCAAAGCAAACATCATATTTTCAAAAAGCGCATTTTCTGAAAATTCATAGCACATGCCTGATTCTATGTGCATTTAGAAATTAGAATATGATTTAGACAAGTTGAATAGAGTAGAGCATAAGATTGATCCTTGGTTCAATTACCCCTGTTAAAGGTGGCAGGAACGGTTGAACCTCGTACCGACAGGCGAGTCCCATTCTACGGAATTTTCCCGCATTTTAAAACGGAGGCGAGTTATTTTCAAAATCTTTTTCAAATGTCAGTTTCATTCGCAAAAAGTTAAAAATTTTGCGATGATAACACTGATGCACCTTTCTGGCTAGTAATCAACACAAAAGAATGGACCAAGTAATTTGTAGCATTTGTCGCGTGCATAGGTGTAGCGAGGAACTGATTCTTGTCTGTTGAAATAATCTCAAACGATCTCATCTTGATGCAGACTCTCTATCAAAGCTCGATATTGGAGAGTAGACTATGGTGCTTTGCCATTGAATCTGAACGAGCTAGCTTTTGATGGAACATGTTAAAGAAACCACGACTGCAGAGCATAGATGCATCCTTCTACTAGAGTAGTTTCTCCAAGGGCAAAGCGAGTCAAACCATGGTAGAGAAAGGCTAGGGCAGCCATGGAAATTGAAAGACGCTGACTTCCTCATCTTCTCAAAAGTTGGACTACTTTGATATCAATAAAATTTTGGCCGTCTTGGAAGAAATCTAATTCTACTGTGCATAGGACCATGGCATGCTGAATCCTTGCTTTGGCTGCTTGGGATAGGGTGTGGATCTCCTCATATGCCCCCGTACTTGCGATAAAGCTCAAACAAATCGATGAACTGACTCCCGTTTGCTAAAATGAGTGGCCAAGATCTACTCCTGATCGCTCTGGCTAAGGCATCTCAAATATCCAATCCTTTGACATTGATAAAAAATTGTTGTTCGATGGGATCATCTGACTGACCAGTTGACTCTGGTAATCCCATGATGTCATTAAACTCATCCATCAACAGAGTCATCTCTCCCCATGAAAACCAAAACCTGCAGGTACGAGGATTCCATTCTTCTGTCATAGCTTGAATTAGATTTCCGTTGATGGTCTACTTGCCCACTGCTGATGTCAGTTCTAATCCGCAGTCATCCAGGTGGTCCGAGAACATACACGAGAAGTCGGTTAACCAAGAATAGTACCAATGTGGGAAGAATGGATAGGTGTGAATGACTCAATGATCCGGGAACCCTTGCCTTATCTTATATGAGATATAGTCTTTGGGAAAGATGGTGTCAAGTGAACTGGATGCCATTGAATAATATTGAAGAAGAAAATAATAAGGATCATAATGATGATAAATACAGGACTTTGAAGAAAATAAAAGTAGAAAATCAAGATCCAGAAAGGAAGAGAAAGGTATACACCTGGAGTTTTGGAAACAAAGGAGATTTTAGAAAAGATTTTCAGGTTTTTTTTTTAGAAAATTGATATGAAGAAGTGAAGACAGAGGAAATATACACCTGGATTTTGAAAATAGAGGATAAATTTTGAAAGAAATACCCAGGGTGTGAGAAAAATTATTCTGAATATGTAAAGAAATAAATAAGAATTACAAAATTACAGCAGAGCTATACAAACAAGGATGCACAAACAACACTCCCTAAGAAGCTGACTCTAACATGCAATATTTGAAAAAGCTTATAGGTTCTTAATCCTAACTCTAAGGTTTAGATCATCTGAATCCAATCAAGATATGACGATATACCTGAGCCGAAGCTCAGAGTATGTGGCATAAGAATATCTCCGGTTCTAAGGTAATGGTTTTCCAACATCCTTGAGCGCCTGTCAATATACTTTGAACTATGTCCCTTAGTACGTGGCAGAGGAGGTATTAGCCCAAATAATTGACCCAGTTGTAAAGCTTTTTCCCAAACTATGGTTCAGTGAGAAAGCCTAGCAACGTGAAGACCGAGACAACATAGGTGGTGATATTTTCAAAAATATGATTCAATCATGCAAGAAATCAGATGTCTCTAATACAAAGTCCTAAAGAAATAGAATTTTTGAAAATTTATAAGAAGCATACACTTGCACACATTGTTTGCATTCAATCCCTAGATTGAGGAGAGTTGTGTTTCAGACCTAAATCTAAGTGAACATGAATAACTCTCCTCAATTTGGTCCTACCAAACCATACTTAAGCCTACATGCCTCATGTCAGCTGGATTAGAGTCTAGGCTCTTAAATTTTGCATGAAAAGTGAAGCTGACATTTATAAAATAATGATTTAAAAAAATTTTAAACAAGGCAAATGCATTAATTCGATCGGGCAAAGACGAGTCCCATCATGGTCGCCAAATATGTGATTGTTGCAAAAATCTTCTTTCTTTTCAAGAATAGAACTCTCACAAGGTCCACTTGACCTTTTGAAAAGGTTTTAAAAAATAACTCGCCTCCATTTTTAAAAATACGTGAAAATGGGGAGATGGAGCTCGCTCGTTAGTACAAGGTTCAACCGTTCCTGACGCCTTTACCAGAGGTAATTGAACCGAGGATCAAATTTATGCCTATAAATTGTTCAAATTTGCCTAAGAAATTATTTTAAGTCTTAAAATGCACAGAGAATCATGCTTTTGCTATGATTTTGAACTTGAAAATATGTATGTTTTTTGAAATATTTCAGAAATTTGGATTTTTCAAGTGATTTTAAAATGGATTTAAAAATATCCTTTAGGAAATGATTTTGAAATTGAAAATTAAAAATTGAAAATTGAATTTGAAATCATATGTAAAATTGAATCTGAATTTTGAACTTGGAACTAAAATGAATTTGAGTTTGAATTGACAATTTGTAATTGAAAATGGATTTGAGAGTGAAATTTGAAGTTTGAAATTGAGATTGAAATCTAAGGATTGAAGTTTGAAGGTGAAATTAAAAGTTGAAATCAAGAATAGAATTGAAAAAAAAGTTGGAATTTAAAATTGAAATTGAAGAATTAAAGTTTGAGAATGTAATTGAATTTGAAAATTAAAAATCAAAATTGAAATTTGAAAATGAATTTGGAATTTAGAATTTAGAATTTAGAATTTAGAATTTGAATTTCAAACTTATTTTGAAATTTGGAATTAAAATCAATTTTGAGAATTGAATTTTGAAATTAAAATAGAATTTTGAATTTGAGATGGAACTTTAAAATTGAAATTTGGAATTAGAAATTTAAATTTGAAAACTTGGCATTGAAATGAAAAATTAAAATTGGAATTTGAAAATGGAAAGTTAAAATTGATATTTGAAAAATAAAATCAAAATTTAGAAATAAAAAATAGAAAATTAAAATTAATACATGAAATTGAAATAGGATTTAAAAATTTAAGAATTGAAATTTATTTTTTGAAAAATGTTTGAAAATAAATTGAAAGTAATTTGGAAAATATTTTGAAAATGTTTGGAATTTGAAAATAGTTTTGAAAATATTTTGAACTTGCAAATTATTTTGAACTCGAAAATGAAATTTAAAAATAACTTTGAATTAGAGAATGAAAATTGAAAATGACTTTTTAATTTTAAAATAAAATTTGTTTTTTTTTAATATTTCAAAAATAACTTGGAAATTTGAAAATAACTTGAATAGTTTTGAAAATAGAAAATAATGATGCAATTCTATCTTAAATGATGAATATGCTATTTTTGAAAATTATTTGAATTTTAAAGAGAATTTTGTACTTTTATAGAATTAAAACAAGATTATTTTCTATATATTCATGACTATGGATACAAATATACTTTGAATTAATCTTTATTAGAATTCTAATAAAGAAGAAAAATAGATTTTGTGCCTTTATAGAATTAAAACAAGATTAATTTTTAATATATTCATGAGTATGGCCATAAATATACTTTGAATTAATCTTTATTTAAATTTTAATAAAGGAAGAAAAGAGAATTGATTTTTGAAAATTGATGATTTTTGAAAATGACCTAAGAGTGTAGGTCTTTTATTTAATAAAGAATAATAATTCTAAGTATTATTCATATTCTGACTATGGTCATAAATATAAATTTACTTAGTTTTATTTATTCTTTATTAAAATGGTGCACATGTCATTCGTGTTTCACCATAGTGTATTAAAAAAAATAAAAAAATGCAACAAATTAATAAGAGATTAAAATCAAACTATATGCTCATTCATTCTAAACTATGCATAAAGTAAAAATTCTCATTAATTGAATTATTACAACCCTTGAATTAATTATAATAATTGAAAAAGAAAAAAACTGAAAATTCCTGCAAAATGAGCAAACATGTTAGAATTAAATATAGGCTTTTATGGATTTTTCTTCAATTATTAGAAAATTAAAGAAAAATAGCCAAATTAGCCTTTTATGCCTTAAAAATAAGAAAAAAATTAAAAATAAATGCAAATGATGCATGGCCTTTGCAAAAGCATTTTGAAAATATGTTTTGGAGTTTCAAAATTTTGAAATTGGGGTTTGAAACATGTAAATTTATTTTAAAACTTGAATTTAAAATAAATTTAACTTTGAAATTGAGGTTTTTATGAAAATATATTGAAAATGATTGAAATAAAAAGCAAATAAACTTTAAAATTTGTTTAAAATGAAGTTAAGGCATTCTAAGTTGGTAAAAAATATTTTTAATTTGTGAAATACATGAATTATATTTGAAAATGGGATTTAAAGGTGTTAAAATGCCTAATTTAACTTCATTTTAACTAAGAAAATGATTTTCATAAAATCGATTTTGAAAAATGCAATGGATGAAAGGTCAAATGACCATAGAAATTTATGGAAATTGATATGGAGACTCCTAACAACTTTATAAATACTCTATAATCGAGAAATGTAAGAAACATTTGGAGAAAAACCCAAATTAGGGTTTTTTATCAAATTAAAACAAGATTTTGTAGAATTAGGATTAACAAGTAGATCCTGTCAGAGTATCTCATGTGAATAAAGGTCTAAAAGAACTCGAATTGAGCTGAAAATAAATCCATGGATTTAGAACACATCGGGGAAATATTTCCTTTTTACAGAACTGAAAAATAATTTTTAAAACTTGAGATATGACTGAAACATCAAAACATTAATTTTATAAACAAAGAATCGGATTTTAGCAGACAAGTTTCTGTAGTTTTAGTGTTTCAGAAGCTAACCTGACTCAAATTTTCCCTAATTTGTAGAAGTTGCTCAATTCAACCAGAAAATAACTGAAATTTATAAAAATGAAAAAATAATCTTGGTTTGAAAATGGTGACTTCCGAAAGTCACTGTTTCATCTAAGGAAATGTTCTTGTTACAGAACTTGAAGTTCTGTAACTAGTCTTAATTTTTAATAGAATTGGAATATCAAATGAGCATAAACATTTATGAAATTGAACATGGATAAAATAGACTTAAAATAGAAGAAAACCCTTTTTACAGATTTCAAAATTGAGTTTTCATTAGAGAGACCTAATCTAAACAAGTTGAGATAAAATTTAGGTAATGCTTAATGAGGCAAAATGATAGGGTTCTGATTTTTTATCAAAATCAAATATAAAAATTCTATAGAAATTGCTGAAAATTTGTAGAGATAAACTAGACATGTATAGGAGAAAGATCCAATTTACATATCTAAAAAATGTTCTCCCATTAAGGAGATATGATCCAAATAAGTCATGTCAAAACCTGAGAAAAGCATGTCAAAGAAAATCGATAGGTTTCTAGTTTTTTATTCAAATGACAAATGAAAAGGAAATAAAAGTTTATGAAAATTAGCATCCATAAACTAGACATTCTAAGGAAATATTTTTTTTTTACAGATCTGAAAAAGGATCTTCCATTGGGGAGATATGAATGCAACAAGTCAATCCTGGGTCTATGCAACACCTGAGATTGCAAACAGACAAGGTTTCGACCTAAAATGCAAAAAAAATAGCAATGTACCATAAAAATTGATGACAATTTGCAGAGATGAACTAGAAATGTAGATAAAAAGAACCCTTTTTACAAATTTAAAAAATGGTCTACCATTAGGGAGATATGACTGACAAAATAGACTATAAATCAGACCATTAAAACAACATAGTATAATAGGGTCATGGTTTTTGACCAAAATTAGGCATGCAAACACCATATAAATTGATAAAAATTGACATGAACAAACTAGATTCAATGCTGGAGACATCACTTTTTATAGATTGGAGAGATAATTTCTGCTTAGGGAGAAATCACTCAGGCAAGTTGGTCCAGTTTCAGGAAAAATCCGGGCGGCCCAGAATGACAGGGTTCGAATATCAAATTTTTTAGTGAATCAAACCAACTCATAATGATTTGATTTTTGGTGGAGATTCAGAAAACATATAAAGAAAGATGCAGTAAAAAAATTAGATTGAAATGATGCCTAATTATATACGAATTGATGAAATTAAAATCAGACCAGAATTGAAAATATCATTTAAACATGATTGAATGGAATAGAACCTCATTAATGAATTGATCTAATGATCAAGAATGAGATCTATCATTTCAGATCATGAATGATGAAAATGATGCAAAAATAGAATTAAAGCATCTAAAATGAAATTAAAAATATTGGGACATAAATTGAAATCGATTTAGTCAATTGAAAATGAGATTTGATCTATTGAAGATGATATCTCATAATCTTAATGGCTAGAATGAAAAAGCACAAAGCAAATATCAATTTGAATGGATCAAAAGGCATATAGGCAATATTGATACAAAAATAATGTAAATCTACATTGCTATTCATGGAATTAAAAGAATATTGCAAGAAAAGAAAGAGAAGAGGGGGGCGACATTTAGAGAAATAAAAAAAAATAAAATAAAAAGAAGAATTAGAAGAGAGGAGAGAGAGAGGGCCTAACTTGAGGGATAGAGGAGGAGTCCTTCTTCTTCACTTCAGCCACCAAACAAAATCAAAATTAAGAGGAGGAGGAGAGGTAGATGTTCTTCTTGAAAAACTCGCCACCTAGATCTATTTATAGTTAGATCTAAGGTTATTATGGGCATTAAAAATTTGAGATATTTTGGGGCCTAGGGCTAAGGTGGCAAGGGTGGGGGGCGCTGTGATCATCACAAAAATTTTCCTCTCTTGTGTATTTCTCTCTCTTCCTTCTCTTTTCCTTTTCTAACCTCTATTTTCCTCCTTTTTGAAGGGAGAAAAAATAAAAGAAAGAAAAGAGAGAGAGAAGAGAAAAAGAAAGGAAGAAAAAGAGAAGAGGAATTCTTTTGCGGGGTCTCACTTGACCTTAATTTTAAAATATTTGAAATAACTCACCTCCGTTTTGAAATATTTGCGGAAAAACTGGGAGACGGGATCCGCTCGTCGGTACGAGGTTCGACCGTTCCTGGCACCTTTACCAGGGGTAATCGAACCAAGGTTCGAATTTATGCCTTTTGTTTTTGCTAAGAAATTATCTAAGAACTTATCCTAAGTCTAAATGCACAAAGAATCATGCATGTCCAGTGCAAAGATGTATGCTCTTTTCGAAAATGATTTGAAAAATTCTCAAGTATTTCTGAGATGAATCTGATGATAGTAGTGAAGAAATGGTTTCTAACTTAGAACTTAAGGTTTTAAAGTTCTAAGTTTTTTTGAAATAATCAAGAGCTTGGGAAGATAAATCTGGATTTGAAAAATGATCTTGAAACTGAGATGAGAGAAAAGAGAAGAAAGGAAATTTCAAAGTCATAAATGGACTTTGAATTAGAAATTTGAACTTGGATGAATATTTGGAATGAAATTGAATTCTCTTTTTGAAGTTTTGAAATCAGAATAAAATGTGGGAAAAAAATAGAATTTGATTTGAAAGTTGGAATCCGAATCCAAGATCTGGATTCTGAATAGAGTTCAAAGTTGAATTTTGGATTTAGGATCCGAAAATGGGAACTTGATTTTGAAATCTGGAATGAAGTGGAATTGGTTCTAAGAATTGGAATTAAAGTGGAATTTAGATGTGGAATTTTGAATGGAATTGGATTTCAAAATTTGGAATCCAAGATGGTATTTGGATCTAAAGTCAGAGATTCAAAGTAAAGTTGGTTTCTGGATCCTAGAATGGATTTGGATATGAAGTCTGAGATCCAAAGTAAAATTGGATTCTGAATCTTGAATGGAATTTGGATCTGAAATCTGAGATTCAAAATAGAATTGGATTATGAACCCTAAGATGGATTTTGGATATGAAATCTGAGATCCAAAGGTGGATTTGAACTCTGGATCCTAGGATGGATTTTGGATCTGAAATCTAAGATCCAAAGTAGTATTGGAATCTGGATCCTAGAATGGATTTCGGATCTGAAATCTGAGATCCGAAGTAGAGTTGGGCTCTGGATCTAAAGGGGAATTGGATCTGAAGTCTGAGATCCGATATGAATGTTGAATCTTGGATCCTAGAATGTGTTTTGGATCTGAATTTGAGATCCAAAAAGTGGAGATTTGTACTTGGAAATCGGGATCCAAGTTGGATTTAGGATCTAACTTTGGATTTGGAATTTCAAAATTTGATTTTGAATATGAATTTCAAAGTCAAATTGGACTTTGAATTTGAAGTTTGAATCTGGAATTTAGAAGATGAATCAAGAATTTCTAAGTTTGAATTGAATTTGAAAAAATAAATTTTAGAAATTGAATCTTGAATATACAAATGAATTTGGACTTCGAATTTGAGATAGAATTTGGAATTTGAAATACAAGATGATTCTGAAGTTTCAAAGTCAAATGGGATCTTGAAATTGGATTCTTGAATCTTTTTGAGAAATAGGGTTGAATTTGAATAGGTTTTGATCTGAGAAATGAAGGAAAGAATCACTTGGATTTATGAAAAGGATTTGGAAAATATGATGCAACTCTATCCTAAATGATGAATGAATTTAAAGAATTTGAATTTTGAAAAGCTATCTTATTCTTGAACTGAATTAAAATGAGATTGAAGATATAATACATCCCTGACTATGGTCATTGAATGTATTATATAATAATCTATATTTTAAATTCAGGTGAAGAATAAAATACATTTGGTGTTTTTATAGAATTTAAAATGAAATTAACCCTCAATATACCCTGACTATGGCCATTGGTATATATATTGAGCTAATTTTAAGTTAAACTCTAATAAAAGAAAGAAATATTTTGAAAATATGATGATTTTTTAAAAGGATCCAGTGTGGATCCAGTGTTATTTTATAAAAGATAAAAATACTAAGTCTTGTTTACATCCCGACTATGGCCATTGATGTAAATCTTCAACTTAGTATTAATTTACCTCTTACGAAATGGTGCATGTGCCATTCGTGTTTCACCATTGTGGGAATTTTAAGAAATAAAGGCAAAAATGCATGAAAACAAGTAATTCATGATGTTTTACAATGCTCATTCATTCTACCTAAAACAGAAAATGTAAATTCTCATTATGGCCTAACTATTACATCTCATAAAATCAAATTTACAGCTTCAGATAACTTTATACACATATTTCCTGCAAAACAAGAGTTAGCCTAAACAAGAGATAATATATCACAAGAGATGTCACAGTGGGAGCATGATATACATATTTAAACAACATACATATACATGTCGTTTAGTATGATACAGTCACACCCATTGAACTGATGTGTAAGAGAAAGGTGATATTATGCATATACAACAGGTGGTTTTGTAAGGAAAATGCAAGTGGCTATGATATATTGCATGATATGGGCTACTTATACCTAAGTGGGGGGTTATGAATGCCTCGAATGCATAAATGATTAGGTGAAGTACTTATACAAATACCACTATTAGAATAGGGATATGCTGTATGGAGGATGAAGTGAGTGTGGCTGCTGGGACTATATGATGGATGTGGAGATGGAATGAATGCAACAATGAAGTGATATGGGTGTTGGGAAGGCTATATGTGACAACAGGTAGGGTGAAACTGGTGCTATGCATCTACTGTGCATAATGGATGCTGTGAAGAGTGAGTGAAGAGCACAAAGGTGTGGCTGTGCATATTGGTGCTGCTGTATAGGTTGCTTATGAAGAAAGTGCAAAATATGTTGTAGGTAATGTACTTCAACTGCGCACAGGGTGTGGGTTAGTGAAGGCTGTGACGAAATGTAAAGCGATGCAGTGAGGGATGAATATGTAGTAAGTGCAGGAAATATGCAGTGAATAGTGGTTGTGTTGCTGTAGTAATATACAGGCAATGGTAAGGATGATGCTATGGGGGGCTGTGATGATATAATATCAATCTTTGTACTGCAACAAGTATAGTGGTTTTGGTGAAGGGTGGAGGCTGTATAGGTATAGGCTAAGTAGGAGTTACATATATGTAGTGGCTGTGGGTGTTGAAATGGAAGTGTACTTAATAAATACAACCAATCGTGCTTGCTATGGCGTTGATGATGGCGCACAGCCATCGATGGAACTGCTGTAGTAGATGTGAGGCTACAACAACTCAGGGAGTTGCTGTAGACGGATGGTAGGGATGATGCTGGTGGTGGACAGTACCTACCCTTGGGCCGACACATGTACAAAGGAAGTAATCAAAGGGCTATGCTAAGGTGATAGCCAGGAGGGGTTCGAAATATGAATGCTAACTGAATATCAGATGATGAAAAAAATGTAGAAATCTGAGATGTTGTGAAATCAAGTGGCCTACTGTAAGTGCGCCCAAAACTACAGCAGATCTAAAAAATGTTGTGCATTGTGAGGCATTTATAAGTACTGAAGTAATGACTTGAAAATAGGAATAAATGTAGAAATCTGGTTTTTAATCAGAATAACAGCACGTCTCTTGATATCGCTCAATACACAGAACCTTGGCTTCAATTCCTGACAGCTCATGCTTATGAAAAATCAGATAACCAATAAACTATTACCTACTACAAACTCTCCATAGAGCTCTTAAAGCAGTACTCAAGATAAAAGTGTATGATCTCTGCCTAACCATCTTGATTCAGTCTCTTATCAAGATTTTGTGGTACAAGAAGGTCTGCCTTAGAAGTTAGCAAAAAAAATTTTGGATTCAGAAATATCTTCTTTCATAGCACTGTTGACTCAAGGAATTCCCCATATGACTGCAGAAAAGAAAACTGATCATCCATCATGCTTGTATTTTCCTTTTACTTGGATAAAACAGATTTATGACACCATGAATTATAAAGTCCTTCTACACACTCAGCTACAACGACCTTTGCTACCTTCTCAGAACTAGAGGATGGCTAGAAAGCTGAAGGAGATCCAAACAGGGGCTCTATAACCTTCTCAATTATATTCTTGACAGATGATACTTGACCCGATGAAAGAATAACAAGTAAATGGAGGCTTTTAACTTTCATTGACACTGAAAATCCAATATTGGAATAAGGCTTGGACAAAAGTGGAATGGGAAAGCCACGACAACTCCTGATAGGCAGATAAAAACATTTCCTGAACTAAGGTTTGGATGTAAATGTAGCCATGATACAAATTTAATTAAACGTGAGGTGTTCAGCAAAGGAGATGAGATTGCCAAGAGGTGACCTTAGCATCCTCAGAATTTGAACCAGGGCAGAAGTTAATTAAACATAACTAGGAGATGACAATAACCTTATTACAGTGAGGCCCAACAAACGATTCAAAAATGAGCTGAATAGGTTAACATAACAATATAGATCTTGAATGATTAATTGCAGGCAAATCGTATAGATGATGAACAATGGTCCTGATAATGCCTTATTAATACCCCTTCAATTAACTAACCCAATGCAACAGGAGTTTGCTCAGATGAGTTTGATATTTTCCGGATCAATTTGCTCTGACAATTGGAATGTGCCTGGCATGCTTCTCCTACTTTTACCTCTGGCAATGTCTTGATCTCGTAATTTTCTTGATTTTCACAAGATAGTTCCAGCTGCCAGGTTAGTTTTAACAACCGATCCTTACAGAAATCGGCACTGTTATGGATCATATCGTGAGCAATGTTCTGCTACATACTGGATCACTGATGCTAATGCCATGTGGGTCGCCTTCAGTGAGTCCCAAGCATAGGGAAATGCGATTGAATGGGCCCTCATGGGCTTTTGTTAGATGAGCATGTATTCCACAAGCTCAAACAGGGAACTCATGTCATATTTGACACAAGTTGGACTCCAAGTTGGAAAAAGGCGAGTTATGATAAACACAAATGCAGATTTTAATGACAGATCAGTATAGACAAGAATTTTACAATGGAGTTATATCAGAACTATCAAGAATTGAAAAACCCAAACATCGAACTTCCACGGTAAATCAAATGAGAACTTGGTTTTGGGGCTACCTGAACACAACATTTTACAATAAGTACGAGGAACCATGAAATGCTAATATCCAGCGACCTTTCAATTGATTCACGCATGGATGCCAAAACAAAACTTACCAAGGAAGATGATACTGCATATAAACTCTCGAGAAAATGAAATATAGATGTATTTATGATGGGGAACGCCATGAAAAGAAAATAATAAAGAATAAGAATGTAAATCAAAACTAAAAGAAATATGAGATTGGGATATGAACAGATGATCGAAATAAGAACAAAGAATCGAAAATCAATGATGATCCAGATGGAAACGGGAAGTAATAATATAAACCTGAAATCAATATGTTGGAACATGATCGTTCCAGTTCATATTGCACGTAGGTAGACTGATTTGCTATAGGCAAATCAGATACTACCAAGGGTGCTTAAAGGGGTAAACGAATAAGAGCACCTAGATCTAGCGAGAGAATCAAAAGAAGAGAGGCTTACCATGAATTAATGGAGGATCTGGTTTTGCAGAAGATCGAAACTGGTCCTCTGATGTTTTCGGCACCCTGTTTTAGAAGAATGGCTCGGGACTCCTTTGATTTCTTGCAGAGGAAAAGCTCTCAGAGGTGAATTGTTCTGTAGTGCTTGGCTCAAAAGGAACCCCAGGAAGGAAGGAGAATGAAGCAGTGATGGAAAATTTGATGCCTCCGAAGGGGAATCGGTGGTTTGTTCACAAAAAGATGAATGGGGATCGTAGATGAAATTGATCGATTACAACGGATGAAATTGATGGATGGTAAGAGATGGATCTGAAGGCTAAGGAAAATCGATCTCAAGGAAGATAAATGGATGATCGAGAAGAAGATTGGAGGCCTCTTCTTAAAGGGGAAATGGAAGCCTTGAGAGGGGAAAATCCGTTGAGGATTGAGGGTGGAGATGAAGGTAGGCTGTTGCAGATCGGACGACGGAGAGGAGGAGCGAGCCTGCAACCGTTGCAAATTTTCTCTATTTCAAAAAGGAGGTCCCCTTAAAAAAGGAATTTTTATAAAATGGTTTTCCAAAACGAGGTTTTCAGCAAAACCAACTTTAAGAAGCTTAAAGTCATTCATTTTTCGCGTAGCTTTTCTCAATCTCTTGGTTTTTTATGTTATTTTTCCATTTTTTTGTATTTTTAGAATAAAATTCTAGAGTTTTATGAGAAATCAAAGGTTAAAACTATTTTTTTTGGTGTTTTTGTAAAATATTTACAAAATGGGGTTTTTTCTGAGAATTTAAAAGTTATTTTGAGAAAATTTATTCAGAAATTGGTTTTTGATCCGGATTTTTGAAGAAATATGAATTTAAAGCACTGGATTCGGATCCAGAATTGATTTTGAATATATCAATGTGAAATTTGATCCAGAAAATCTGAAGAATAGTTGAAATTTAGCCTTGGTTTTCTCAGAAAATGGGATCGGGGGTAAAAGGGTCATTTTTACAAAACTTTGAAAAATTTGGGGTGTTCACAGATGCCCCTCTTTGCTACTAAGCCGGTTGAAAGCCGAGCTTAGTGGCAAAGACAACACTCCAAATTGTAAAAATGCCCCTGTCAGCAGATCTGAACTGGGTGTGGAAGAATTACTTTGAAAATATGGCTTCTCAGGCTTTGAAACCTTATCCTGAATGGTTTTGGGGAGACAAAATCCTCGAAGATGGTGTGATCAAATGATAGAAATGAGGAAATCGTGATGGGACTTTGGGTGAAAATCCCGAAATGGTGGGAAATGAGAATTTTGATCAGGTCTCATGGATGAGACAAGATACTCTTTTTGGAATGATTCAGGTTTAGCCCTTAACCTGGATGAGATGAAGATATATCAAAAAGTGTTTTGAATGAGGAAAGGAGTACATAAGAACCTTGATGGGACATTTTAAAAAATGCCTCGTGAAATGAAGCTCAAGTAGGAATCCTATCTTGGATGGATATACAAAGCATGGATTCCTTGATGGGAAGAGCCATGATGGGACTGGAAGAAATCATCTCGTCCAAACGAGGAATCTCGTTGGAACGAGACTCAGGTTTAACCCAAACCTGCAAGGAAGATACCTCGCGAAGCGAGGTTCCGGGTTAACTTTTAACCTGGATAGGAAATCTACGATACTGATTTCTCAAATGGAGAAACCATAATGGGACCTTTGGAATTTGGACGAACAAATCCGAAAAGGGGTTTGCGAAAGGAAGAAAATATAGGGTTCCCTAAAGCTTGGAAAAAGGAATGATTTTGGGCGTCTCATTTGCTGAGACTGAAATAGCTTTTTGAAATCAATGACCTCTCGCAGAAAATTCAGGTTTTGACCCTTAACTTAAGCAGGAACCACCATACGGAATCCTTGACTGAAGGAACCGCGATGGGACAGGAAGAGATACTTCGACTGAATGAGGCAATTCTTCTGGAAGATATAAACAACGCTAGGTTGCATCAGAATGGATATTGAATGTTTATTTCATTCTTGAAATAGCTAGAAAATTTTTGCCAATGAGATAAAATTGTAGCTGATTCAAATGCTTAGAAATGTGCGCGTATGTGCAAAAGATATTCCCTCTTTTACCTAGAGTATTTTCCCCAAATGAGGTTAACTCCTCAGTTCTAAGAGTCAGATTCAAAATTTTTAGCGCTGATGATTTTCTTCAAGGAAACTATTTATTTCCTTGATATGAGAATAGAAGAAATATTCTTAATTTCATAAAAGCAGAAAATGAAGAGATATTGATAAAAGATTTTTGCATGAGAAAAGATGACTTTTGGCAACTTTGGCAGTTTGATATCTGGGTGTTTTTCCACGATGATCTTTTTTTGCACTCCTTTTGAGTCATTGGGCTTTTCTCGGGCTTTTACATCATTCTTCATTAGGAGATGCCCTGACTTTTCTCTCTTTTTCAGAGAAGGGTACGTCACAAACTCCTTCATCTTGGAGATGTTCTGATCCTTCTTTTATCTCAGAGATTCTTTTGATGACATTGGCTCAAAAGGTCTTTAGATGATAGCAGAAATCAAATATATTTTAGGGTTTGTCGGTAGGTTCATCACACTCGCCTTCATCTCGACGGTGATCTGAACTTTTCCTGGAAGGATCCGTCACAAACTCCGTAATCTTGGAGATGTTTCAAATCTTCTTTGGCCCCGGGGGTCTACTCGCTTAATTCGCCTTCATCTTGACGACAATTGAGAGATCCCTTTTGCGGATATTTGATTGCAACTTTTTAAACGAAAATGAGAAGATATGGGTTGAGTGGATTCTTTTTATAGCTCAAGATATTTCCACTGCCTGATTGCCAGAAAGTCATTTTAAAACATGAGCCATAGCCACGATCAATATCAATTCGCTTCTGGCTTTTCAACATCATTGAAGATTTCTTTCATTGATCATATCGAGGACATTTCTTACATCCTTTTGGTTGATCAACAGGAAAAGATTTGAATCTTACATCTTTTTTGCAAAAAAGTTTCACCTTTTGGAAGGAAATACAGGAGGTAATCTGAGAAAATTCTTTTTGTGGAGTAAGAATATTTAGAATCAACAAATGCTTTTAGCAAATTGGCAAAGTTTTCATGAATTCTTTGTGAAATAATCACTCAATATAGATTTTGATGAGAACTTGAGTTGTATCTTCGATTTTGGAAATACATGACCAGCAAAAGTTGGGACTTTTGAAAAACATGACCAGTGAAAGCTGGACCCTTTGAAATACATGACCAGCGAAAGCTGGAACCTTTTCGAAATACATGACCAGCGAAAGCTGGAACCTTTTGGAATACATGACAAATAGACGTTGAGATCTTTTGAAATACCTGTCCAGCGAAAGCTGGAACCTTTGAAATACGTGACCAGCGAGAAGCTGGAACCTTTTGAAATACTTGACCAGTAAAACTGGAACGTTTAAAATACATGACCAGCAATAATGCTGGAACATTTTGGAAATACATGACCAACGAGTGTTGGGTCTTTTGGGAAATACACGAATGGTTATGAAAAACTGGGTTTTAATAAAAAGGTTGAGAATGATCGAAATTGGGAGATTATAACCCGAGGGTTGAGAAAATGATGAATTTTTCGAAAACATTGTACCCAGAGGTTGGAGAATTGATAATCTTGAGAGATTTGGAGATATGAAGGTTTGGAAATGATAGATTTTGAGAGATTGAAACCCGTAGGTTTGGTAATGAGAGAATGGAGAAATCGCAACCTGAAAGTTTGATTTATGGAATAGGTTGATTTTGGGAGCTTGACAATTGTGAGCTGGGACCTTTTGAAATACATGACCAGCGAGAGCTGGGTCTTTTGGAAATACACGACCAAAAGCTGAGTCCTTTTTGGAAATGCATGACCAGCAAAGCTGGAACGTTTGAAATGCGTAACCAGCGAAAAGCTGGAACGTTTGAAATACCTGACCAGCGAAAAGTTGGAACGTTTGAAATACATGACTAACGAGTGTTGGATCTTTTTTTTTTGGAAATACCTGACCAGCAAAAGCTGGAACGTTTGAAATACATGACCAGCGAAATGCTGGAACGTTTGAAATACATGCCCAACGTGTGTTGGATCTTTTGAAATACCTGACCAACAACAGCTGGGACGTTTAAAATACCTGACCAACGAGAAGCTGAAACGTTTGAAATACATAACCAACGAGTGTTGGATCTGACCAGCAAGAAGCTGGAACGTTTGAAATACATGCCCAACGAGTGTTGGATCTTTTGAAATACATGACCAGCAGAAGCTGGGACGTTTGAAATACATGACCAGCGAGAAGCTGGGACGTTTGGAATATATGACCAACAAGTGTTGGATCTGACCAGCAAAAAGCTGGAACGTTTGAAATATATGACCAGCAAGAAGCTGGAACGTTTGAAATACATGCCCAACGAGTGTTGGATCTTTTGAAATACCTGACCAGCAAAAGCTGGGACGTTTGAAATACCTGACCAGCGAGAAGCTGGAACGTTTGAAATATATGACCAACGAGTGTTGGATCTTTTCGGAAATACCTGACCAGTAAAAACTGGGATGTTTGAAATACCTGACAAGTAAAAACTGGGACGTTTGAAATACATGACCAGTAAAAAAAAAACTGGGACGTTTGAAATACATTAGCTTTTGGGAGATTTTAAATCAGAACTTGAATTTTGTAGAAGAAAGGATTTTAATCAAAAGATTGAATGTAGAAAGTTATTGGTGCGAGGGTCGGATCCTCCAAATGAGCTCAATGTATGATTGAAGATTTTGGGAAATACCCTAGTGCGAGGACTGGGTTGTAAAGATGAGCTAGACAAAGTGAATTTTTCAGAGAATAAAGATTCTTTGGTAAAAATTAATGGACCATCATAGTTCAATTGCATGTGGTCAACTTTCAGGATTTTGTCCCCTTGTCCTGAACGGGGGAAATAACAAAGAGAATACCTCATTGACAGGAGGCATCAGGTTTATCCCTTAACCTGAAAGGGTACATTTTAAAGATAAAGGTAGATGAAAATTTTAATAAGATTGACGAAAATTTGTTTAAAACTTGACATAAATGAGTTTGATAAAACTTTGATCAAAACCAAAAAGTGAATGAAATGAAATGAAAAATAAAGATCACAAGATCAATTGAGAATTAACAAGATTTGAGGAAAAAAGCTTTTGTCTAATCCTGCCTGCATATGATGAAGAAAATGATTATAGATCAATAAAATGCCCCAGTATCATGGAGAAGAATGTAAGAATTGATAGAAGATCATTGTTTTATTGAAATGACTCTTTGAATAATACAAAAAGGCTTTAGAATAAAAATTCTAAGTATAAAATTTCTTCAAATGCAGAGCATTAATGGGATCTGGCATTTCAACCCCGTCTGCATTGATCAGACGATAAGAATTGTGAGGTAATACTTCCTTAACCACATAAGGGCCTTCCCAATTGGGTGACCACTTGCCCCGTGGTCGGTGCTTGAGATGAGCTGTCGATCTGAGTACCAAATCATTAACTCGAAATTTTCTCTCAATGACAGACTTGGCATAATGTCGTGCTATCCTCTGCCGATAAGCTTGAGCATGCTCTGCTGCCTTGAGCCTTTTTTCATCCAGTAAATCTAGCTGCACCAATCTCTGCTGCTGATACTGATCAAGTGACAATTCTATAAGTGAAGCAAATTTGAGAGCGGGCTTCTGGACAGGGAGATGTAACACCACTTTAGTTCCGTAAACAAGTTCTGAAGGAGTGGCATTAGTCAGAGTCCGAATGGTGGTCCGGTATGCCCAAAGTGCATCATGAATCTTCTCATGCCACTCTCGACCTGTTTTCACAGTCCTTTTCAGAATACGAATCAAAATTTTATTGGTGGCTTCTGCTTGGCCATTCCCTCGAGGATAATAGGGAGCTGAGAAATGATGGGAAATTCTGAATTTGGAACAAAGTATTTTCATCCTCTCATTTTTGAAATGAGTTCCATTGTCTGAGACAATATCATGTGGTATGCCGAAGCGACAAAGGATGTTCTTATGAATGAAAGAAACTACATGGCGGCCTTCTACTGTGCGTAGAGTAACAACTTCAACCCATTTGGTGAAATACTCTGTAGCAGCCAGAAAGTACTTGTGGCCGTTGGAAGCCGAAGGGGTAATTGGACCTACAACGTCGAAAGCCCACATGGAAAATGGACAAGGAGAGACAACTGATTGCAGATATGTGGCCGGAGCATGAATGTTAGGTGCGTGCATTTGGCACTTGATGCACTTCTTCACAAATCGATGACAGTCCTGCTGCATGGTATTCCAATAGTACCCTGCTCGAACGATCTGCTTGACGAGAGTCTGATAGCCGACGTGGCCACCACAAATCCCTTCGTGTGCTTCTTGGATAACTTCCATAGCTTCTTTTTTGTCTAAGCATCTTGAATACTCAGAACTGAACCCACGACGGTAGAGGATATTGGCAAGAATGAAATATCGGCATTTTTGGTGGAAATTCACCCATCTCAATGGAATTTTTGATATTTTGATACCAAGGCTTCTCCTTCTGATCGACCTGGTTTACTTGCATAGTCGAAGCGAAAGCAGGCTGCTCAAGTCTGCCAACTTCGAAAGAACGACATGATTCACTGACCTTGAATGATAGAATGGAGCCCAGACTGGCTAAGCCATCAGCTATCTGATTGTGTTCTCTTCTTATGTGTCTGAGCTGAAATTCTTCGAAGTTGTCCACAAGAGTTAGGACGATCTTCTGATACGGAATTAATTTGGAATCTTTCACTTGTCATTCAGTGTTAACTTGACTGACAACAAGTAGTGAATCGCCAAAAGCATGCACTCTCTTGACATTGAAACTTTACAGAATTTTGAGGCCTTGTATTAAAGCTTCATACTCGGCCATGTTATGAGTGCATTGGAAACCAAGCTTGAGGGAATAAGGGATCATTTCTTTTTCTAGAGTGATCAGCAAGACTCCGATCCCTATGCCAGACATGTTTTTAGAGCCATCGAAGAACATATTCCAAACTGGGGGCTGTGGGATATTACAGATGTGCTCATCAGGAAAATCATCTTCTGCTTTAATTTCTTCTGTCAGGGGGAAGTCTGCCAACTGATCTGCGATCGCTTGGCCTTTAATTGACTTTTGAGAGACATACTCTAAGTCATATTGCATTAGAAGGACTTGCCACTTCGCAATCCGTCCAGTGAGAAATGGTTGTTCTAAAATGTATCTAAGAGGATTAAGTTTCAATAGAAACTTGATTTCAGAAGCCAACAAGTAATGTCTCAATTTTTGGCACATTCAGACCAGAGCTAGACAAGTTTTCTCCATCTGAGAATACTTCTTTTCATAATCAATGAATGTTTTGCTCACGTAGTAGATGGCGTGCTCTATCAGGCTGCCTTCTTCATACTGCGCGAGGAATCCACCACAAGCATTCTAGTTGACTGAAATATATAGTAAGAGAGGCTTTCCCAGCTTTGGCGGCTTCAAAACTGGTGGATTAAGGAGATACCGCTTGATGCGCTCAAACGAGAGCTAACATTTCGATCTTCATTCAAATTTAACTCCTTTTCTTAGCAAATGATTGAAAGGTTCACATTTCATAGCCAAGTTAGAGATGAATCTGCGAATAGACTGAATATGCCCTTGAAGGCTCCACAGTTCTCTGAGATTAGTTGGAGGCGGCATATCAATAATGGCTTTTGCCTTGGCCGGATCCACTTCGATTCCTTTCTTGCTGATAATGAAGCCAAGCAATTTGCTGGACTCAACTCCAAAGACACATTTCTGAGGATTAAGTCTTAACTTGTAAAGAATAAATCTTTCAAAAACTTGACTAAGAGCATCGAGGTGATCCTCTTCTTCTTTAGACTTAACTAGAATGTCATCCACATATGCATCCATATTCTTGTGCATTTGATCATGGAAAATAATGGCCATTGCCCTTTGATAGGTTGCCCCAACATTTTTGAGTCTGAATGGCATGACTGTATAGCAGAAAGTTCCCCATGGGGTAGTAAATGAAGTCTTGGACTGATCACGAACGGCCAGCTTGATCTGATTATAGCCTGAGTATCCGTTCATGAAAGAAAACATGGCATGACCTGCTGTGCTATCGATCAACAGGTCAATATTAGGAAGTGGATAATCATCTTTTGGGGTGGCCTTATTGAGATCCCTGAAATCAATGCAAATCTGAACTTTTCCGTTCTTTTTAGGGACTGCCACAATATTTGCCAACCAATCTGGATAATCAATGGCCCGGATGAAGCCTGCTTTTAGTAAATCTTCAAGTCCTTCCTTGACTTGTTGCTCAATTCGAGGGTCTAACTTCCTCAATTTCTGCTTGATTGGTCTGGCTTCTGGTTTCAACTTGAGGCGATGCTCAACCAGCTTGGTATCTAATCCTGGCATATCTTCATAAGTCCAGGCAAATACTTCCTGATGCTTTTCAAGGAATTGGATGAGTCTTTTCTTTTCAACTTCGCTTAGACTCGACCCGATTTTGAGAATTTTCGGATCATCTTCTGACCCAATGTTGATATCTTCAGTTGGATCTTGAACCAAAGATGATGGTTCATCTTTCTTCTGAATGTGAGCAAATTCTGGCAATTCTTGAATAGTGGAATCAAATTCAGTTGGCTCTTCGGTCTGCTCCGCTGTCTGACTGACCTCTGCTCTGTCTTTCATCTTAGGAAACCGTGCCAATTTTAGATACTTGGGATTGATAACGAATTTCGTCATTGATTCAGGAGTTAATAGTCCTGAAAATGTAAGAAAGGTTTTTTTAAGAGAAAGTACGAGCCAAATCAAATTTTTGTATAAAGTAAAGAACAAATGACATAGACAAAATATAAAAAGGAATGATAGATGCCCGAATATGAAAAAAAAGCTTGATCTTTCATTGATTGAAGTAAAGTATTTACAAGACTCTGGCAAAAGATGGGACTGTGTTGTCCCTACAAGATTTAAACAAAGAAATGAGAATAGAAAAGCAGGAAAACTGAGGCATCATCTTTTTGTTGGCTTCCTCTGACAAAAATGGTCTTCTTGCTGGAATCCTGGTCGGTGAACCCCAACCCTGAACTGTCTGCATGCTGAACTGGAATGATAGGCTCTACCATGCCGTCTTCATTTTTCCCCATGCCTTGGAACGGCTGGTATCCATGTTTGATCAACAGATCGAATCCCTTTCTTGCTTTGGAAAACTGAGAGAATAAAGGATGATCTTTGAAGGAGGTGTAATTAATGCGTCCTCCTAGCTTGAAGAAACAAGGTCCCTGCCATTGGACCGTGGCTGCAACATTCTCTTCGTCCATGATATCTTTTAATTTCAGCATCTCTAGGCTGTCACTGAGATTGATTTCGTCTGCCTCCCGGATGCTAGGAATATCTGCTGTAAATGTCGAACGAGGGATCATAGGTTGTGGCAGCCTTTTTTCAGGGTCTTCGCCCAAGATAGTAGTAATCATTCCACCCTTGGACCACTTGATGCATTGGTGGAGGGTCGATGGAACTGCATTGTCATTGTGGATCCATGTTCGTCCCAACAACAGATTGTAAGTTGGCGGCACATTAACGACATGGAATAGAACCGTATGTACTGAGTAGTTAATGAAAATCTCTAAAAAGATTTTGCCTTTGGCAGTTTGCCCATGATTATCGAAACCATAGATAGTGATAGGATCAGGCACATATTCTTCTTCTTTCAATCCTAGTGCTTTTGCCGTCATTTCTGGGCAAATGTTCAAACTGCTGCCCCCATCAACAAGTACATGCGGGACAGTCATGCCCCAGATCCTTACCACAATATACAATGCATTATTGTGGAATGAATGAGGTTTAGGCAAGTCCTCATCAGAGAAAGTAATAGGTGCGTTTGTCATTGCCTGGTTTACAATCTGCGCCAAATCTTCGGGCGTGGTGTTCGGCTTCACCTTGATCTTTCTTAATAGATCATCCAACTTTTCCTGATGTTTGGGAGAATCATGAGTTAATTCAAAAATGGAAATGTTGGAGAGTGCTGTAATTGGCTTCTGAAAATCATTAGTCTGTTCTTCCGCTGCTTTAGAGGTTTCTGCTTTCTCTGTGCAGGCCTCTTTCTTAAGAAAACTTTTTGGGAAAATTTGAATTCTTTCATTCTCGACTGGTACACTAACTTGGTCAAGAAGTGAGAAGATATCCATTTTCTGAGATACGGGTTGATCCTGATGTAGAACCATTACCTGATGGTGGAGTTTTAGCTCTTCACTAGAGCATGGATGTATATGGCTTTGCGGAAGGAAAGAGTGTTCTGAGATGGTTGATGCTGAATGCTTTGGGAACGGAGCAGATAAAATTTCCATTTTGCCCTCCTCTTCATCTTCTACGAGGATGCTCTTGTCAATACAATCCTGGACTAAATGCTTTAAGACAAAGCAGTGTTCAGTATCATGTCCCATGGCTCTATGGAATTTGCAGTATTGCTCTCTGTACTTCCCCATGAATACTGGAGGATCTGCAATTTTGGGCAATTTCACCATCCCGTGGGACATCAGGTATTCCAGCACTTTCTCCAGAGGCTGGTCCAAAGGAGTGAACTTTCTATCCTTGCTCCAATTGATGTGTTTAGGTTTTTCTTGAAAATCCCCTTTTTGTTGAGGACCGGTTGGGAGAGACTTATCATTGCTTTTGAAGAACTTCCCCTTTTTGCCTCTATTCTGTTCAGGCTTCGTGCCACTGCTACTGTCATTCTTACTGCTACTGCCTTGATTGTCTTCGAGAACATCAGCTGAGTAGGTAAAATGGTCCTTCTTCTTTGGGTCCAGGATGTTCTTGGCCAAAGCAACACCTTCATACATCCCATTCTCTACCCCCATTTTGAGCCATTCTGCTCGCTCTGTTAGTTTGATGAAGGATTTGGAGGGATATGGGAAAATGAGACTTTTTAGCGGCTGACAAAAATTGTTTAGGATGACTTGAAGGGCATGCTCTTCAGAAATGGGATTCCTCATCTTATTGCAAATGCTCCTCCATTTATGGATGAAATCTCTGGCCTTCTCATTGGGCTCTTGTTTGAGGTTGCACAAGTGGTTTAGGGTAGGTAGGGCTTCTGTGTTGAACAGAAAGCGTTCAATAAACATATTAACAACTTTGTCAAAATCCCTCAATTCGATGGGATTGATATGTTCAGCGTACCACTTGGCCGCTATCCCGTCCAGGCTGCGGGGAAAACAAAGAAAAAGGGCGCGGTCATCTTCACTGAACCGGGCACATTCTGCGAAGAACATTGCCAAATGAGCTTTTGGATCGCCGGTTCCATCAAACTTAATGAATTTTCGGGGGAGGTTTTCCAGATCCTTGTCCCCTTCTAAGCCAAGATAAAAGTCCTGCCTGGTGTATGACCTCTTTCCTTTGTCACGGATTTGCAGGTCCTTGACTATCTTGGTCAAAGCTTGAATCGAATCCTCTGCGGGGGCCCCATACTTGGGCTTGTTTACTGACACTGGCTCTTCCACTGGTCGCTTGGACTGCCGCAGATGCTTCGGAATGTAAATCAACTGCTCTTCTTTGGAGTTCTCTTCTGCTGATTCTGAATTTTCCGAGGTGCTGTCACGCTGGATCTTCTGCTTAGTGATCTTGACTGGCTTCTTTATGGGCTTATTTTTAGCTTTGCTCTTAGAAGCTGCCTTCTTGGGACCAGCTTTAGCTTGCTCGGCCATCATCTTGGTCATCATCTTTTGAAAGATCCGGTACATGGCCGGATCAACGTCGCTCTCATCCCCTGAGTCATGCTTCTTGGATAATCTAGGAGAATTCATCTCCTCTGTTTCGCTGTCGCTGTGCCATTGAGCGGCCTTCTTATCAGCCCTTGTCTGAACCATTTTCAGGTGCCAAAGTTTTCCTATAGAATATGGGAATGGTTAGAATATGGAGAAGTTTTTTGAAAATTATAACTTTTTTTGAGAAAAAGAATAAAGGATTTCGGCAGACAATTTTCAAGAGATTATCCCATTATCCGGGATTGGGTCATCACATGATTTGTGATAATTATGTTACCATTTTGATGATAACAGAGAAATGTGCCTTGTTACCTAGGCGAGGTCGTCAACCATGAGAAAATATATTGAAGAAAAATGTGGGAGGAATGTCCCTTTTACCCGGGATGAGGTCGTCACCAAAATTGTGACCATTTGTGCTATATAAACAAAATACAAGAAACAAAATTTTGGCCAAAAAGTAATTTTTATTGATATTTTTAACATTCAAAGACAAAGAGAGGGTGGGCAGACAGTTTGCCACCACTCTCGACATTCAGATGATACATTTGGCCCAGGAAATATAGACAGAGAAACAAAGGAGTCCCAGGTATATTTAGTTACATGGTATGCCCCAGACCACTGATCCGACTGTAGGTTGAATTCTGGCATGTTGCCTGTCGGGAAACGGGTGTTGGCACGAATCTGTCGCTGCAAAAACTGCCTGAGACATCATTCCAGTTGATAATCAACACAAAAGAAAGGGCCCATCAACCTGTAGCGCTTGTCGCGAGCGTAGGTGTATCGAGGAACAGTCTCTCTCCTGTCAAAAAAATCCCAAGTAATCTCTTCTTGGTGCAGTTTCTCGATCAAAGCTCGGCACTGAATGGCTGACTTCGGCTGCTTACTGTTGAATCTGAAAGAACTGGCCTTCGGGGGAACGTGTCGCAGGAACCACGACTGCAGGGCGTAAGTGCATCCTTCTACCAGAATGGTCTCCCCAAGAGAAAATCAAGCCAAGCCTCTGTAAAGAAAGGCTAATGCTGCCATAGAAACTGATAGCTGACGGGTCTGCTTGCTCCCCCATCTTCGAAAGAGCTGGGCGACTCTGACATCTATGAAATTCTGGCCATCTTGAAAGAAAGCTAATCCTATTGTGCATAGGATCATGGCATGCTGAATTCTGTCTTTCGCTGCTCAAGATAGAGTGCCAACCTCTTTGTAGGCTCCGTACTTGTGATATAGTTCAAATAGGTTAATGAATTGGTTCCCACTAATCTCAGTGAGAGGCCAGGATCTGCTTCTGGTTGCTCTGGCCAAAGCTTCTCGAACATCTACCCCTTTGATGTTGATAAAAAACTGCTGCTCGATAGGATCATCTGGTTGACCGGCTGGTTCGGGCAATCCCATAATATCATTGAACTCATCCATCAGTAGAGTCATCATTCCCCAAGGAAACCAGAATGTGCAGGTACGTGGATTCCACCGTTCTGCCATAGCCTGAATTAAAGCTCCATTGATGGTTGGCTTGCCTGCCGCTGATGCCATCTCCAACCCACAGTCATCCAGGTGGTCTGGGAACATATGTGAGAAGGTGGCGAACCAAGAATAATACCACCGAGGGAAGAAAGGACGAGACTAGATGACCCGTTGATCCGGGGATCCATCCTGAATCTGATAGAAGGCATGATCTCGGGGAAAGACCGCATTGAGAGAATCAGACGCCATTGAAATGATACTGGGGAAAAAGAAGAGTGAGGGAATTTAGATAGAATGCAGGACTTACGGATAGACTGTTTAAAGAATCAAACCTGGAAATTTTGAAAAGGTTGATAAAATTTTAAAGTAATTTTCCAGGGTTTTGAAGAAAATTTGATCTAAAAGAGAAAAGAAATGTAGGTAGAGAGAAATATACACCTGGGGTTTTTGAAAATAAGGGTAAGTTTTGAATAATACACCCAGGGTTTTTGAAAAGGGTTGGATACATATATATATATATGAAAGAATAAGAGAATTATCATATAACTAAAGCTGCACAAACAAGGATGCGCACACAGTACTCCCTAAAGGCTGACTCTAAATGTAATATTTGAAATGGCTTGTAGGACCTTAATCCTAACTCTACGGTTCAGATCATCTGATTCCAATCAAGATACGCCGATATACCCAAGCCGAAGCTCGAAGTACGTGGCATAGAAATATTTCTTCGGTTCTAAGGTAATGGCTTCCCAACATCCTTGAGCACCTACCGATATACCTCGGACTATGGCCCTTAGGTACGTGGTAGGGGGGCGCGAACCCAAATAAGTGGTCCAGTTGTGAGGCTCTCCCCCGAACTATGGTTCAGTGAGACAGCCCAGCAACGTGAAGACCGGGACAATATAGGTAAGGAGGTTTTCAAAATATGCTCAACATGCAAGAAATCAGATGGCTCTAATGCAAGTCCTAAAGAGATAGATTTAAAATGAAGAGAAGCATACACTTGCATACATTGTTTTGCATTCAATCCCTAAAATTGAGGAGAGTTGTATTTCAGACCTAAGTCTAATGTGAGCATGGAATAATCTCCTCAATATGGTCCTACCAAACCATACTTAAATCCTATATGCAAAGATGTCAGCTTTAGGAAAGAGTCTAGGCTCCTAAGGTTTGTATGGAAATGAAGCTGACATTTGAAGAATAAAGATTTAGATAATATCAAAGCAAAAGAAAAGGCATAATTTGACCGGACGGAGACGAGTCCCATCACGGTCGCCAAACCTGTGATCATCACAAAATTTTTCCTCTCTTGTGTATTTCTCTCTCTTCCTTCTCTTTTCCTTTTCTAACCTCTATTTTCCTCCTTTTTGAAGGGAGAAAAAATAAAAGAAAGAAAAGAGAGAGAGAAGAGAAAAGAAAGGAAGAAAAAGAGAAGAGGAATTCTTTTGCGGGGTCTCACTTGACCTTAATTTTGAAAATATTTGAAATAACTCACCTCCGTTTTGAAATATTTGCGGGAAAACTGGGAGACGGGATCCGCTCGTCGGTACGAGGTTCAACCGTTCCTGGCACCTTTACCAGGGGTAATCGAACCAAGGTTCGAATTTATGCCTTTTGTTTTTGCTAAGAAATTATCTAAGAATTTATCCTAAGTCTAAATGCACAAAGAATCATGCTTGTGCAGTGCAAAGATGTATGCTCTTTTCGAAAATGATTTGAAAAATTCCCAAGTATTTCTGAGATGAATCTGATGATAGTAGTGAAGAAATGGTTTCTAACTTAGAACTTAAGGTTTTAAAGTTCTAAGTTTTTTTTGAAATAATCAAGAGCTTGGGAAGATAAATCTGGATTTGAAAAATGATCTTGAAACTGAGATGAGAGAAAAGAGAAAGAAATTTTAAAGTCATAAATGGACTTTGAATTAGAAATTTGAACTTGGATGAATATTTGGAATGGAATTGAATTCTATTTTTGAAGTTTTGAAATCAGAATAAAATGTGGGAAAAAAAATAGAATTTGAGAAATAGAATTTGATTTGAAAGTTGGAATCCGAATCCAAGATCTGGATTCTGAATAGAGTTCAAAGTTGAATTTTGGATTTAGGATCCGAAAATGGGAACTTGATTTTGAAATCTGGAATGAAGTGGAATTGGTTCTAAGAATTGGAATTAAAGTGGAATTTAGATCTGGAATTTTGAATGGAATTGGATTTCAAGATTTGGAATCCAAGATGGTATTTGGATCTGAAGTTAGAGATTCAAAGTAAAGTTGGTTTCTGGATCCTAGAATGGATTTGGATCTGAAGTCTGAGATCCAAAGTAGAATTGGATTCCGAATCTTGAATGGAATTTGGATCTGAAATCTGAGATACAAAATAGAATTGGATTCTGAACCCTAAGATGGATTTTGGATATGAAATCTGAGATCCAAAGGTGGATTTGAACTCTGGATCCTAGGATGGATTTTGGATCTAAAATCTGAGATCCGAAGTAGTATTAGAATCTGGATCCTAGAATGGATTTCGGATCTGAAATCTGAGATCCAAAGTAGAGTTGGGCTCTGGATCTAAAGGGGAATTGGATCTGAAGTCTGAGATCCGATATGAATGTTGAATCCTGGATCCTAGAATGGGTTTTGGATCTGAATTTGAGATCCAAAAAGTGGAGATTTGTACTTGGAAATCGGGATCCAAGTTGGATTTAGGATCTAACTTCGGATTTGGAATTTCAAAATTTGATTTTGAATATGAATTTCAAAGTCAAATTGGACTTTGAATTTGAAGTTTGAATCTGGAATTTAAAAGATGAATCAAGAATTTCTAAGTTTGATTTGAATTTGGAAAAATGAATTTTAGAAATTGAATCTTGAATATACAAATGAATTTGGACTTCGAATTTGAGATAGAATTTGGAATTTGAAATACAAGATGATTCTGAAGTTTCAAAGTCAAATGGGACCTTGAAATTAGATTCTTGAATCTTTTTGAGAAATAGGGTTGAATTTGAATAGGTTTTGATCTGAGAAATGAAGGAAAGAATCACTTGGATTTATGAAAAGGATTTGGAAAATATGATGCAACTCTATCCTAAATGATGAATGAATTTAAAGAATTTGAATTTTGAAAAGCTATCTTATTCTTGAACTGAATTAAAATGAGATTGAAGATATAATACATCCCTGACTATGGTCATTGAATGTATTATATAATAATCTATAATTTAAATTCAGGTGAAGAATAAAACACATTTGGTGCTTTTATAGAATTTAAAATGAAATTAACCCTCAATATACCCTGACTATGGCCATTGGTATATATATTGAGCTAATTTTAAGTTAAACTCTAATAAAAGAAAGAAATATTTTGAAAATATGATGATTTTTGAAAAGGATCCAGTGTGGATCCAGTGTTATTTTATAAAAGATAAAAATACTAAGTCTTGTTTACATCCCGACTATGGCCGTTGATGTAAATCTTCAACTTAGTATTAATTTACCTCTTACGAAATGGTGCACCTACCATTCGTGTTTCACCATTGTGGGAATTTTAAGAAATAAAGGCAAAAATGCATGAAAACAAGTAATTCATGATGTTTTACAATGCTCATTCATTCTACCTAAAACAGAAAATGTAAATTCTCATTAAGGCCTAACTATTACATCTCATAAAATCAAATTTACAGCTTCAGATAACTTTATACACATATTTCTTGCAAAACAAGAGTTAGCCTAAACAAGAGATAATATATCACAAGAGATGTCACAGTGGGAGCATGATATACATATTTAGACAACATACATATACATGTCATTTAGTATGATACAGTCACACCCATTGAACTGATGTGTAAGAGAAAGGTGATATTATGCATATACAGCAGGTGGTTTTGTAAGGAAAATGCAAGTGGATATGATATATTGCATGATATGGGCTACTTATACCTAAGTGGGGGGTTATGAATGCCTCGAATGCATAAATGGTTAGGTGAAGTACTTATACAAATACCACTATTAGAATAGGGATATGCTGTATGGAGGATGAAGTGAGTGTGGCTGCTGGGACTATATGATGGATGTGGAGATGGAATGAATGCAACAATGAAGTGATATGGGTGTTGGGAAGGCTATATGTGACAACAGGTAGGGTGAAACTGGTGCTATGCATCTACTGTGCATAATGGATGCTGTGAAGAGTGAGTGAAGAGCACAAAGGTGTGGCTGTGCATATGGGTGCTGCTGCATAGGTTGCTTATGAAGAAAGTGCAAAATATGTTGTAGGTAATGTACTTCAACTGCGCACAGGGTGTGGGTTAGTGAAGGCTGTGACGAAATGTAAAGCGATGCAGTGAGGGATGAATATGTAGTAAGTGCAGGAAATATGCAGTGAATAGTGGTTGTGTTGCTGTAGTAATATACAGGCAATGGTAAGGATGATGCTATGGGGGGCTGTGATGATATAATATCAATCTTTGTACTGCAACAAGTACAGTGGTTTTGGTGAAGGGTGGAGGCTGTATAGGTATAGGCTAAGTAGGAGTTACATATATGTAGTGGCTGTGGGTGTTGAAATGGAAGTGTACTTAATAAATACAACCAATCGTGCTTGCTATGGGGTTGATGATGGCGCACAGCCATCGATGAAACTGTTGTAGTAGATGTGAGGCTACAACAACTCAGGGAGTTGCTGTAGACGGATGGTAGGGATGATGCTGGTGGTGGACAGTACCTACCCTTGGGCCGACACATGTACAGAGGAAGTAATCAAAGGGCTATGCTAAGGTGATAGCCAGGAGGGGTTCGAAATACGAATGCTAACTGAATATCAGATGATGAAAAAAAATGCAGAAATCTGAGATGTTGTGAAATCAAGTGGCCTACTGTAAGTGCGCCCAAAACTACAACAGATCTAAAAAATGTTGTGCATTGTGAGGCATTTATAAGTACTGCAATAATGACTTGAAAATAGGAATAAATGTAGAAATCTGTTTTTTAATCAGAATAACAGCACATCTCTTGATATCGCTCAATACACAGAACCTTGGCTTCAATTCCTGACAGCTCATGCTTATGAAAAATCAGATAACCAATAAACTATTACCTACTACAAACTCTCCATAGAGCTCTTAAAGCAGTACTCAAGATAAAAGTGTATGATCTCTGCCTAACCATCTTGATTCAGTCTCTTATCAAGATTTTGTGGTACAAGAAGGTCTGCCTTAGAAGTTAGCAAAAAAAAATTGGATTCAGAGATATCTTCTTCTTTTATAGCACTGTCGACTCAAGGAATTCCCCATATGACTGTAGAAAAGAAAACTGATCATCCATCATGCTTGTATTTTCCTTTTACTTGGATAAAACAAATTTATGACACCATGAATTATAAAGTCCTTCTACACACTCAGCTACAACGACCTTTGCTACCTTCTCAGAACTAGAGGATGGCAAGAAAGCTGAAGGAGATCCAAACAGGGGCTCTATAACCTTCTCAATTATATTCTTGATAGATGATACTTGACCCGATGAAAGAATAACAAGTAAATGGAGGCTTTTAACTTTCATTGACACTGAAAATCCAATATTGGAATAAGGCTTGGACAAAAGTGGAATGGGAAAGCCACGGCAACTCCTGATAGGCAGATACATACATTTCCTGAACTAAGGTTTGGATGTAAATGTAGCCATGATACAAATTTAATTAAACGTGAGGTGTTCAGCAAAGGAGATGAGATTGCCAAGAGGTGACCTTAGCATCCTCAGAATTTGAACCAGGGCAGAAGTTAATTAAACATAACTAGGAGATGACGATAACCTTATTACAGTGAGGCCCAGCAAACGATTCAAAAATGAGCTGAATAGGTTAACATAACAATATAGATCTTGAATGATTAATTGCAGGCAAATCGTATAGATGATGAACAATGGTCCTGATAATGCCTTATTAATACCCCTTCAATTAACTAACCCAATGCAACAGGAGTTTGCTCAGATGAGTTTGATCTTTTCCGGATCAATTTGCTCTGACAATTGGAATGTGCCTGGCATGCTTCTCCTACTTTTACCTCTGGCAATGTCTTGATCTCGTAATTTTCTTGATTTTCACAAGATAGTTCCAGCTGCCAGGTTAGTTTTAACAACCGATCCTTACAGAAATCGGCACTGTTATGGATCATATCGTGAGCAATGTTCTGCTACATACTGGATCACTGATGCTAATGCCATGTGGGTCGCCTTCAGTGAGTCCCAAGCATAGGGAAATGCGATTGAATGGGCCCTCATGGGCTTTTGTTAGATGAGCATGTATTCCACAAGCTCAAACAGGGAACTCATGGCATATTCCACACAAGTTGGACTCCAAGTTGGAACAAGGCGAGTTATGATAAACACAAATGCAGATTTTAATGACAGATCAGTATAGACAAGAATTTTACAATGGAGTTATATCAGAACTATCAAGCATTGAAAAACCCAAACATGGAACTTCCACGGTAAATCAAATGAGAACTTGGTTTTGGGGCTACCTGAACACAACATTTTACAATAAGTACGAGGAACCATGAAATGCTAATATCTAGCAACCTTTCAATTGATTCACGCGTGGATGCCAAAACAAAACTTACCCAGGAAGATGATACTGCATATAAACTCTCGAGAAAATGAAATATAGATGTATTTATGATGGGGAACGCCATGAAAAGAAAATAATAAAGAATAAGAATGTAAATCAAAACTAAAAGAAATATGAGATTGGGATATGAACAAATGATCGAAATAAGAACAAAGAATCGAAAATCAATGATGATCCAGATGGAAACGGGAAGTAATAATATAAACCTGAAATCAATATGTTGGAACATGATCATTCCAGTTCATATTGCACGTAGGTAGACTGATTTGCTATAGGCAAATCAGATACTACCAAGGGTGCTTAAAGGGGTAAACGAATAAGAGCACCTAGATCTAGCGAGAGAATCAAAAGAAGAGAGGCTTACCATGAATTAATGGAGGATCTGGTTTTGCAGAAGATCGAAACTGGTCCTCTGATGTTCTCGGCACCCTGTTTTGGAAGAATGACTCGGGACTCCTTTGATTTCTTGCAGAGGAAAAGCTCTCAGAGGTGAATTGTTCTGCAGTGCTTGGCTCAAAAGGAACCCTAGGAAGGAAGGAGAACGAAGCAGTGATGGAAAAATTGATAACTCCGAAGGGGAATCAGTGGTTTGTTCGCAAAAAGATGAATGGGGATCGTAGATGAAATTGATCGATTACAACGGATGAAATTGATGGATGGTAAGAGATGGATCTGAAGGCTAAGGAAAATCGATCTCAAGGAAGATAAATGGATGATTGAGAAGAAGATTGGAGGACTCTTCTTAAAGGGGAAATGGAAGCCTCGAGAGGGGAAAATCCGTTGAGGATTGAGGGTGGAGATGAAGGTAGGTTGTTGCAGATCGGACGACAGAGAGGAGGAGTGAGCCTGCAGCCGTTGCAAATTTTCTCTATTTAAAAAAGGCGGTCCCCTTAAAAAAGGAATTTTTATAAAATGGTTTTCCAAAACGAGGTTTTCAGCAAAACCAACTTTAAGAAGCTTAAAGTCATTCATTTTTCGCGTAGCTTTTCTCAATCTCTTGGTTTTTTATGTTATTTTTCCATTTTTTTGTATTTTTAGAATAAAATTCTAGAGTTTTACGAGAAATCAAAGGTTAAAACTATTTTTTTTGGTGTTTTTGTAAAATATTTACAAAAGGGGGTTTTTCTGAGAATTTAAAAGTTATTTTGAGAAAATTTCTTCAGAAATCGGTTTTTGATCCGGATTTTTGAAGAAATATGGATTTAAAGCACTGGATTTGGATCTGGAATTGATTTTGAATATATCAATGTGAAATTTGATCCAGAAAATCTGAAGAATAGTTGAAATTTAGCCTTGGTTTTCTTAGAAAATGGGACCGGGGTAAAAGGGTCATTTTTACAAAACTTTGAAAAATTTGGGGTGTTCACAGGCGCCAACCCCATGTGGGTAATTTTTGGTTTTTCAAATGGGCAAAGTTGCCACTTTGCCAAAATGTTTGACACATGGCACCCCCTTGCAAGTGGGTGCCCATGTGTGTCTTTTTCAAGTTTTATGAATGAGTAAAATGGGTATTTGATTAAAACCTTGTGTGATTGTTGCAAAAAAAAATTCCTTTTCTCTTTTTCTCTCTTTCTTTTTCCTTTCTGCCCTTTTCTCCTTTTTGAAAGGAAAAAAGAAAGAAAGAAGAGAGAATAGAAAGAAAAAAAGAAAACTCTTTTACAAAATCTCACTCGACCTTTATTTGAAAAAGATTTTGAAAATTTAACTCGCCTCCGTTTTGAAAATTTGTGAGAAAATGGGGAGACGAGATTCGCTCATCGGTATGAGGTTCAACCGTTCCTGGTGCTTTTACCAGGGGTAATTGAACTAAGGATTGAATCAATGCCTTTTGCTTTGCCTAAGTTTGTCTAAGTAATTATTCTAAAATCCTAGATGCACATTGAATCATGCTTGTGCAATGAAAATGCAAAGATGTATGCTTTTGAGAAGTGCTTCAGAAATTTTGGGACTTTTCCAAGTGAATTTGAAATATGTTTTAAAAACATCTTTGAAAAAATGGTCCAGAGATTGAACCTGTTTTGAAAAACTGGAATTTGAATCCAAACTTGGAATTTGAAGTGAAATGGAAATTGAAAACGAGAGTTGAATTTGATACTGGAATTTGAGATTTGAACTTTGAAATGGAATTGGAAATTGGAATTTAGAAACAGAATTTGAAATTAGAATGGAATTTCAAAGTTAAATTGAACTTTCAAATGAAATTAGAATATTGAATCTATTTTGAAATTGAATTTTGAACTTGGAACTGCATTTGGAAATTGAAATTTGAATTTAGAATCAGAATTGAATTTAAGAATTGAAGTTGAATTTTGAAATAAGATAGAATTGAGAATAAAAGATGAATCAAATTTTACAAATAGAAGTTGAAAATTAATTTAGAAATGAAAACTGTATTTTTGAAAGTTTATCTCAAAAATCACTTAGAATGTTGAAAATAACTTGAAATAATTTGAAAAAGAATGCAATTCTATCCTAAATGCTGAATGCTTTGAAATTTATTTGAAGATTAAAATTTAAAAGCATATTTTATTCTTTAGGAGAATTGAAACAAGATTAAATCATAATACATTTATGACTATGGTCACAAGCATATTATAATATAATCTATGTTTGAATTCTAATAAAGAATAAAATAATTTTTTGGTGCCTTTATAGGATTTAAAATGAAATTAACTTTTAATATATTCATGACTATGACAAAAAATATATATTAAGTTAATTTACATGTTAAATTCTAATAAAGGAAGAAAAGAATGTTTCAGAAAAATATGGTGAAAATCAAGTGTTATTCCATAAAAGATAAAAATCCTAAGTATTGTTCATATTTTGACTATGGCCATCAATGTGAATCATTTACTTAAAATTATTTACATCTTATTAGAAAGGTGCACGTGCCATCCGTATTTCACCATTCGTGAATTTTTGAAATAAAGATAAAAATAAAATGAGATGTCATAGACAATTTATGAGAATTACATGCTCATACATTCTATTCTAAACTGAAAAGATAAAATTCTCATTAATTTTTAATTATTATAAACTTTAAATTGAAATTGAAATGATAAAATTCCTAATCTAGAAAGGAAATCAACATTTTCTACATATTTTCTGCAAAAACTGAGTTAGCATAAAGCAAAATGCAAAATATAGAAGAAGGATGGAAAATGCTATATTAAAACTAAAGACATACTTGAAAATGTCTTTTCTAATGAAGAAATGAATATACCAAATGCAATGCTTAAGCTAAATGAAAAATGCATATGGCATGCTCTATGCTTAATGAAAAAATTCATATGATATGATAAAATGAAATAGAAAATGTATATGGGATGGAAATATATATACATGTATGCAACACAGAGAGTGCAAATGGTAATATTGATGTGCCTGGACTGAGACTGCAACAACATGTTGAATTTACATAACATATGGCAATCCAGTGTGCAGGAGATGGTGTCGATGTACAAGTGGCTATTATGCAGGGAATGACATTAATATGGGTGCTTATAATGACATATAAAAGGTGTTGTAAATACATATATAACAACAAGGAGTGCAGAAGTTTGATAGGGGACATACAAGTGATGTGCAGTGATGTTGTGGTATGGGCTATATTGATATCCATAGGGGATATCAAGTAGCAGGAATTGTGATGATGTGTAGGTGTTTGTTGTAGAGGCTGTGCACATGGATGATGCTATCAAGGTTGCTGCTGCAAGAACAAGAAATGGATAATGATACAGGTGTAAAGGTGCTAAGGTAAAGATGCAGGAAGAGAGGTGCATAACATCAGGTATACAACAGTGAATGTGTGCAATGTGTGCTGGAGATGGGGTGTGAAGATACAACAGGTGGTTGTTGGTGCCGTGAAGGAGGTATGAAGATGTGTAGCCTGTGAAGGAGTGAAGGTGTTGGGTAACGGATGCGAAAGGGTGCTGTAACTATGGCAGCAATGAACAATGAACAACATGTGCTGTGAAGAAGGTAGGTGCCGTGATGCTGCAAGTGTGTGATGGGGTAGTGAGAAATGATGAAGATGCTAATGTAGCAGGAGAAAATGAGGGTGATACAATGTACTATAGCAGTAGAGTGAAGTGGAAGATGGTTGTGTAGGTGGTAATGTGAGTGTGAGAGGCTGTGCAAATCAAAGGGGCTGAAGGTGGAGTGAGTGCAGTGGTCGTCGGTACATAGTGAAAGTGTGTTGTGTAATAGGTGTAATGGGCGGCTAACAGGTGCAATAATATAGTGGGTGAGTGTATATACAGTGGTGTGCACAGGTGGTAGGAAGGAGTGAGTGGTGATTACAGGGAAGAAGGGGTTGCATAAGGGAAAGGTGACAACAAGAAGAAGCAAGTGGCTGTTGTGACCTGTTATGCATGGGTACTGCAGGTTGTAGTGAATCAGATAGGTGTAGCTGGTAATGGAAGCCACAGAGGTGTAAGTGGATGATGGGCAATAGTGCACTGTGCACATAGGTGCTGTTGTTGAGTTGTTGATAGTGCTGTGAATGAGGGTGAAGTAGCAATAGGGTGTAGTTACTATAGATGTTGTGCATTTGTGAAGGGAGCGAAAGTGCAACAGGTGAAGCTGTTGGTGGTGGTGTGCAGTAGTGATGAAGTATAAGGTTGTGTTGCTGTGCTTGGCACCTCTACGGGTGTCTAAAATGGAGCCATAACAATGCCTAAACATTGTTGTAGTTGCATGAGAGGCTACAACAATGCTAGGCACTGATGTAGATGCTACAGCCGTAGGCATTGATGTTGGAAGTGAGGCCCCAACAGGTGGATCATAGTGAGGTGGTGCAGCTGTGAAAAAAGTAAGTGATAAACAGGAGAAAGATGCAACACAGGAAGATGAGGATGTAGCTGGCAAGGGATTTCTCCTGATTCCAACAGCATGTCAAATGCATGTTCTAGCAAATGCCATTTTCCAGCTCCGGATGCCTCCACAGGTATCCCTGCATGCTTTTGCCGATCTAGTTGGAAGCCACATAGTGTCATCTTTTTATATATGATGATGCATGAAATGCGCATCATGTTAGTGATTTATTCATGCATTTTGTGTTGATTTTAAAGTTTAAAACCCAAGATTAAATGTATTTTGATATCAAGGGGTTGTGGTTCAAATTTCAGAAAAATCGGAGTTAAAATGAGAGAGTTATGGCTATTTTAGTGTTTGGGCACAGATTTCGAGGTGGATTGGATCCATATCCGACCCAATTAGGCTGTTTTGGACCTTGGATCAATCTTTAGAAAGCCCAAATCCAACCCACACGCATATCCATACCCATTTAGAAAAGATTTTCAGAAAACCCCCTCAGAAAGTGGCGCAAGGTAAAATATTTTTATTTAAACCCTTTTATGAAAAAGGCAAAAAGTATAAATAGAACTTTTCAGCAAACGCTAGACGTTTTTGGCTTTGGTATTGGCGCCCCTTCTTGTGATTCTTGTTCCAGCCCTCTTCCAACCTCCCATCTCATGCCATTTGCCATTGAAGATCAAGATTTTGCTTGAATTCCAAGCATTTCTTCATCTCCCTTTCACATTCCTTTCATTTATTCATTTTCCTTGCTGGTATTAACATTGAATTGCTGTGTTTTTGTAGGTGTAGCAGAGGTGGAAGGCACTTTTCTTGCGTGGAAGTGCAAGACACTCCAACAAGAAGAACCGACTCTACCTTCATCCGGTTTTCTAAGCCCTCCGATCGTGAATCGACTCCTTTCCCATCTTCGGTGGATTTCCAACGTGGTGCAGCTGCAAAACCCACTTTCATGGTGACGTTCCAGCATCCTTGAACAAGACGAGACGCAAATCCAAAGGCCCTTGAACAAGACGAGACGCAAATCCAAAGGCATCTTCCGCTCTCTCCTTACCCACAATCGTCGGATCACCCTGGAGGTAGGTCTTCTTCTTCCCTTTCTTCTAGTTAAAACCCAACGTGTGTGCATGTGTATTGTTTCAGTTTTTTTTATGTGTGCTATGTGTTTTGGTATTTTCAACCTTAGTTTAGCATTCGTGTAGAGACCAGTAGTTTGCTTTGCATTTTGAAGTGGTCGAGTCTTAATTTCCCTTGTTTTAGCATCAAAACGTGAAAATCGGCTAGATCTTGTTCTAGCCGATTTTAATCTTTTGTTATCTTTGGTTTTCTGTAAGGTTTCAACAAAAAAATGTGTTTTAAAATTTATTTTTGATCCAGTTTGGTTGTTGAGTCGAATTTAGATTGTGTCTTTAATTAAAAACCAAAAAAAAAAAACCGGCTAGAATATTTCTAGCCGATCTTGGGGTTTTAGGGAATGTAGGTTCTGATTTTTTTTTCTGTAGTTACACTGTGCAATCTGATCTTGTTTCATCTGTTCCCAGTGTGCTTTGTTTACCGTTTTAGGTTAGGTTAGGTTTAAAGGTGTGGTGTGATTTGTTATGAAAAAAATCATTGGGTGAGAGTGTATTGTTGGGTAAGTGAGTGTGATTTAAAGTTTCAGTTGTGTGTCTGCAAATTTCTTAGTGTTTCTCAGTTTAATAGATCTGGTGTTAGTCGAATTCATGCTCTTAGGAACTGTGTAGATTTCGTGTCATTGTTGTGGCGTTTTAGATTTGTGAAAATGAAAAGTCGAGTTTTGTTTTCAAAATTTTAGGTGTCGTCCAGCCGACTGTAGTGTTTTCCATATATTTTTAGTTTATTAAATTAGTTATAATTTGTTGATTAAGGTCTAAGTTTAGATAGATTCAATTCTGAAGTAGATTTAAGCATTATTGATTTTGGATGTTATCCATTTAGGTTAGGCATGTGGATAGATTCTTGCTTAACATTTTATGTGTTGTTTGAATTTTCAACATATTAGCTAGTTAGTTGGTATGTCCATTAGTTTAAATAATTAGTTATAATTTTGTATTAGCCTTAGATTCGTAATTGTAGTGGTGATATTAGTTTAGGCAAAATTTCATTTAGGCGTGTAGAGTCATCTTCCCCAAGTAGGGGTGTCAGCCATTAGAGCTCCCGTAGAGCTCTAGGCTTCAATTGGTAGGTTCCTTTCGAATATAGAAGGTTCATTATAGTGTCTAGGTTCATTGATTTTAGATTAAGAAACATTTTTTAGGGTTGTGTTTTGGTAAGTGTGGATTTGATTATTAGCTAAATTAGTCTTTCTCAAATTCGTGTTCTATATTTCAGTTTTACCTATTGACTTAGTTCATATAATAACTTAGTAATAAAGTAGGTTACTTAGTTAAGAAAATTAATGTTTAGATAGAGGGTACTTAGGTAAGTTTGGTTGTAAAACGAATTTAGTAACTTGAAAGGCTCATTCAATTTCGTGGATTCTCATTGAACAAAAAGTGTAACTCCTCTTGTCCAGCAAATATAGCAAGCTTTCCCTCCTTTACACTTTTGGAAATTAATTTTAAGTTTTAAAGTTCTTTCTAAAAACGTGTACAAGGCTTTGGGAAATATTTTCAAACATTGTCTAGTGTTTTTAATGCTAAGTGGAAACGTGTGGGACCGCATTCTTGCTGGACGGTTTTATATTCTGAGACTTTCCATTTGATTTAACCAAGCATTTATTAGAATAGCTACATTACCAAATTCATTTTTAACATTGCTAAGCCTATTTACTCACTTCTATATTAACCTAGATTAACTTTAGCCTTAGTATTTTAGTTAAGTTTAAATTAACTTTAGGTTAATGATTGAGTCCTTAGTTAGGTAGGTCTTAATTAGGATTTAATTTATTTCAATTAGGCGTGTAAGATATATAGAGTCATTAGTTTTCATTGTCCTTGTCATTTTTAATTAATTAGATTTTAATTTTTAGGTTTCTAATTTAGTCATTGTCTAAGTGAGTCAACCTAGTTGATCCATTTAGGTTGGGCGTGAACCTAGTCTAAGTCAAACCTTAAACCGCACCCCATTGGTTATCAGTTGCTTATTTGACTTTATTTGTTTTTAACATTAGATAAGCTCATATTTATTTAGCTTTTACTAGTTAGTTCATGCTTTATTGTAGTATTTCAGTTAGGTTATTGTGTTAGAAGTATTTAGTGTAAGCATTTAGATATTCTAGTTAGCATTGCTATTTTAGTTAGGTTAATTCACATTTGATAGATTAGCTTTAATCGTGAAGTGAGTGTGTTAGCTGCTTTTCCGTGCATTTTGCATAATTGCATTCATTGTTTGCATAGTTACTGTCATTCAGCAGCATTTAGGACTGTAATTGCATTTAGGTTGCATTCTTAGTTCTAAAGATAGATTTCCAAAGTGAATAGTGTATTGAACTTGAAAACCGATTTTTTTCCTGTCGCACACTCGTCATTTTATGTGCAAAATTTTCGAGTTTTTTAAAAATTCTTTTTCTATTTTCTACATTGGCGTGTTCACTATCTTCAAACCAAATTCCAACTCATTTCGAGTTGATTTGGTCTGGTTTTTAAGTGTTTTGTGAAAACAGCTTTTTCGAGTTTTAAAATTTTGGGACCTGCGATATCCAGATTTTTCCTGATTTTGAAACGCTTATATCTGGAGTTCCAGATATCATTTTTTAATTCTGTAAAAACTGTCAAATTTTTTAATCTGTTAGTTACAGAATAGAAGAAATTTCGGGAATTTTGGACTTCGTTTTCCCTATCAAACAGTCTGTTTACGAAAATCTGTCAGAAGTCATTTTTGCACTATTTAGGGGTAATATAGTCATTTCATCATTTTCTCCAATTTCGGTTTATTTTCATTGTTTTCTGCATTATAATCAGTTTAGCAGCATCTATTAACGTAGTTAGATCTAGATTGAGTAGTTTTAGAATTATTTTGTTATTTGCTTTGATCTGTTAGTGTTAATTAGGTTTGCTTTTGTTAATTTCTTCAAAATTAGGTTTAGTTTAAAGTTTAGTTTAATTTCATTGAATTATTTACTAACTTTGCATTTTCCTGTGTTATTAGGTTGAAAAGCATATTAAAAATTCTAGGAGATTCTTGTCCAAGTGTGAAAAATCGATAAGTGGTGAAAGGACAGAAGTGCCCTTGGCGTGCAACAGAAGATTTGAAGTGCTTTTCTATTTAGTTTTAGTTCTAATTTGTAATTGTTATTAGCATTGTAATTGTTGATTTAGATTTGTGAATTAATAAATTGAATTTCTTAGAAATAATTAAGTAATTCTCGTTCCCTTTGGATTCGACCCGTGCTTGCCACTTTTGTGGAAAGTCGGTTATTTACTTTTGGTTGACGATTTTCCAAGGATTTTATTGAAAATTTATTTGTTAAAAAGAGCATTCATAAAAACTCAACCAAATTTTGGCGCCGTTGCCGGGGAATGGCGAATCTATTCTTTTATTTATTAGATTTCAATTTATTAATCTGTGTTAGCTAGTAGTTAATTAGTTGTTTTTATTTTCTAGTTAGTAGGATTAGTAAGTGAATATAGGTTTAACATAGTTAGTACATATAGGTTTCACGTACTGTTTTTCTAGGATTCACTGAATATTCATTCTGCAAGGAGCAATTAGACAGGTGGGTTTTAGAAAACATAGTTTGTGATTTCCTGTATTTTTCCTTTTCAGTAAATTAGACTAGTTTTATTTGCTATTTCATTTACTTAGTTAGTTAGTTCTGACATAATTAGTTTAGAATATTTGTTTATTAGTTGTCTTTATTTTTGTTATTTGCATTTTAGTGATTAATTTAGTTTAGACTTAGATTTAGGTCGTGTGCTTACATCTGGTCTTAGTACCAGTGTATGCAGGGGCGAAGAGCTTTAGGAACCCCATTACATCCATTTGTTGACAACCCAGAGAGAATTTTACATTCTCCTCAAAGTTCGACAACAATGTGCGATATGGATCCTCCAGCTCCACCTCCAGTTCCTCCACGCACTCTGAGGGAATACTTCATTCCCACAGATTATGTTCAGGCATTCTACATTCGGAGACCGGATATAGGAGTGCCCCATTATGAGATTAAGGCCAACATTATTCAGATGCTTTCATCTTTTTATGGCCTTAGTCATGAGGATCCCTACAGGCACTTAGACAAATTCCTCAAAATCTGTTCTACTGTCAAGATATAAAATTTCGACGATGATGCATTGAGGTTGACTTTATTTTTGTTTTCATTGAAGGACAAGGCCAAGTATTGGCTAAAGTCCTTAGATTCAGTAGAGATAGGGTCATGGGATCAGCTACAGCAGGAGTTTCTTAGGAAATACTTTTCCATTGGTAGGACGAACCAGTATAGGCGAGCCATCACTAGCTTCTCAGAGCTAGATGGTGAGCAATTCCATGAGACCTGAGAAAGAATGAAGGATCTCCTGAGGAATTGTCCCCATCATCAGGTGCCGAGATGGCAACTGGTGCAGAGCTTTTATGATGGATTGTCTGACAGGAATCGTCAGATGATCGACTCTTCATGCGGAGGGACGTTCATGTTGAAAAGCGAGGATGAAGGATAGAGGTTATTTGATACATTGGCAGAGAATTCCCTCCACCATGCTTCTAGCTCTCATTCTGATAGAGCCACACCCAGTATTCAGAAGAAAGGGGGTGTCCTCGAGATTGGGCCATCTACTGCACTATAGTGCAAGATAAACATGATTGCTTAGAAGTTGGACCAGCTTCTCTCGAGACCATCTCTGACTCAACATATGTGTACTCTTTGTGCTAGCCTGGCACATGAGATTACTGAGTGCCCTTCGGTAGCTCAGTACCCTGAATTTGTTCAAGAACAAGTTCATGCTGCTCAGGGTTACGCCAGACCCCAGAACAACCCATTTTCATATATATATAATCTGGGTTGGCGTAACCATCCCAATTTCTCATGGAAGAATCCACAGTCTTCCATACAGATGCCTACATCCTCTCAGCGAGCTCGGCCGCCAGCATTCACTCAGACATTCCAAAGGCCGAGTTATCCTTAGACTTCATCCTCATTTCCTCCTCCGGTTCCGCAAGAGTCTACCCCACAGACATCTTTTGAGGAGAGACTTCTCCAAGCATTCTAAGAGGTGAAAACCTCTAATCAGAATGCTTTCGAGAAGTGTAGCCAGATTTTGAGTTCGCACACGTAGTCCATTGCGAAGCTAGAGTCGCAAATGGGACAGTTAGCAGAGGCTATTAGTAGGAGACTTGAGGGTACGTTACCGAGTCAGGCTGTCATGAACCTGAAGGGCAAGGACCAGATGACCGGAGGCCTTTATCATACTGAGTCACAGCAGCTGGCCAAATCTGTTATGGCCCTGAGGAGTGGACGTGAGTACCACGTCGAGAGCAGTGAGAGTAGAGAGAGGATCGATGAGCCAGATGTTAGTATTCCATCTTCTTCGTCTCAGCCATTACCATCACCATCACCATCATCATCATCCTCCACCTCAGTTCATAAGAAGGATAGGAGTGAGCCTTCGCACAAAGAGGAGGACCCCCCGATGTATATCCCCAAACCACCCTATCCCAAAGCATTAGAGTCTCCCGAATTTAGAGAGAAGTAGGGCACGAAGATCCAGGGCATGCTTGACATCTTCAAGCATGTGCAAATCAACTTGCCTTTGCTCGATACTATTGAGCAGGTGCCGGCATATGCCAAATTCCTGAAGGAACTATGTACACATAAAAGGAAATCCATAGAGAAAGTTCCTAACCGGGTCCATCTGACTGAGCAGGTGAGTTCAGTGATTCAACATCAGTCACCACCAAAGATCAAGGACCCTGGAGCCCCTATCATTGCTTGTACCATAGGGAACATTCAGATAGAACGCGCTTTGCTCGATCTTGGAGCAAGCGTGAACATTCTGCCCGAATATTTCTATGATTCTTTCGAGCTTGGAGAGATGAGATCGACTTCTATTACACTTCAGCTGGCAGATCGTTCTGTCAAGGTACCAAGAGGTGTCTTGGAAGACGTGCTAGTTAAAGTGGATGATTTCTATTTCCCAGTCGATTTCATTATCCTCGATATGGAAGGAGTGGATATCCAGCACCAGACTCCGATTATTTTGGGCAGACCATTCTTGGCGACTGCCAATGCATGTATAAATTGTAAGATCAGAGCTATGGATTTATCTTTCGGCAACAAGAAAGTCAAGTTGAACATTTTTAATGTCGCGATGGGTCTAGTGGGAGATATGGACTGTTTCTATGTAGATATTGCACATGATTTAGTGGAAGAACAGTCTGATTTGTACATTATTGAGGATTCATTAGATCTGTATCATATAAAGAAGAATAGTTGTATAGTTGGTGTAGATATGTCTAGAGTGTCATCAGAGTTACCTCCTTGGAGAGCTGGGATTGAGCCTCTCCCACCACTTGCGGAGATCCTCGCCAAATCCTCGATCAAGTCTCCTCCGAAACTTGAGTTGAAACCTTTACCAGATTCACTCAAGTATGCATATCTCGGAGGTGATGAGACTCTGCCTGTGATCATCTCATCACTGCTCACTGAGGAGCAGGAGCAGAGATTGCTGACTATTTTACGAGAGCACAAGGCAACGATAGGCTGGGAAGTAGCTAATTTGAAGAGGATTGATCCTTCATTCTGCATGCACAGAATTCATTGCGATGAAGAAGTCAAGCCACTGCGGGATATGTAGATAAAGTTAAATCCCAACATGAAAGAAGTGGTGAAGAATGAGGTGGTGAATTGGTTAGATGCAGGGATTATTTACCCCATTTCTGATAGCCAGTGGGTCAGTCTGATTCATGTTGTACCGAAGAAATCAGAACTCATTGTTGTGGAGAATGAGAAAAGGGAAAGAATTACAATGAGGACCACCACAGGATGGCGAGTTTGCATAGATTATAGGAAGCTGAATGTGGCAACTCGGAAGGATCACTTCTCGTTGCCATTCATTGATCAGATTTTAGAGAGACTCGCAGAATAGAGCTACTATTGCTTCTTAGATAGATATTCAGGGTATAATCAAGTAGTTGTCCATCCTGACGACCAGGAGAAGACAACATTTACATGTCGTTATGGCACCTTCGCATTTAGACGTATGCCATTCGGGCTCTGCAATGCCCCGACAACTTTTCAGAGGTGCATGTTAGCTATCTTCTCTGATATGATAGATGATGTAATGGAGGTGTTCATGGACAATTTTTTAGTGTATGGCTCTTCATTTGAGGATTGTCTCCAAAAACTTACTCGAGTACTGAGTAGGTGTGCGAAGACAAATCTTGTTCTGAGTTGGGAAAAGAGCCACTTTATGGTCCATGAGGGGATTGTGCTTGGACACATTGTGTCCAAGAGAGGGATTGAGGTTGATAGAGCGAAGGTAGAATCCATTTCTCGTTTGACTCCACCTATCACTGTGAGGCAGATTAGGTCATTTCTAGGGCATGCTGGGTTTTATAGGCGGTTCATTAAAGATTTCAGCAAAATCTCTCGACCACTTTGTACTTTATTGGAGAAGGATCAACCCTTTGATTTTAGCGAGGATTGCATGAAGGCCTTTGAGATACTCAAAGAGGCCTTGATTACTGCGCCCATTTTGAGACCTCCGGATTGGACACTCCCGTTTGAGATCATGTGTGATGCTTCTGACTATGCGATGGGGGCCATTTTAGGACAGCGGATTGACAAGAAGCCCTATGTGATTTACTACGCAAGTAGAACTCTGTCTGATGCCCAGATGAATTATACCACGACAGAGAAGGAGCTACTTGCGGTAGTATTCGCATTAGACAAGTTTAGGTCCTATCTTCTCGGTTCGAAGGTGGTTGTCTATTCTGATCATGCTGCATTGAAGTATCTTTTGAGCAAGAAAGACACCAAACCGAGACTCATTTGTTGGGTTCTATTACTACAGGAGTTTGATCTCGAGATTTGAGATAAGAAGAGAAGCGAGAATATAGTAGCAGACCATCTGTCTAGGCTGATCGTGGAGACCACGCAGGATGAGAGACCGATCAGTGATTCTTTCCCCGATGAGCAAATCATGGCAGTTAGAACATCACAGTTACCTTGGTTTGCTGATATTGTGAACTATCTGGTTTCAAGACAAATCCCTGCGCATTGGAATAGGAATGAGCGCGAGAGATTCCTATCTCAGGTGAGGCACTATTATTGAGATGAACCAGAATTGTTCAAATAATGCACAGACCAGATCATTAGGAGATGTGTTTTGGAAGAAGAGTACGAGTCCATTCTTAGTTTTTCCCATTCTTTAGTATGTGGAGGGCATTTTAGCAGTAGGAAGACAGCTGCAAAGGTTTTGCAGTCTGGATTTTATTGGCCCACACTCCACAGAGATGCACATGAGTTCTGCAGGAGATGTATTAGATGTCAGCAGACTGGGAACATGTCCAAGAGGGACATGATGCCCTTGCTCCCGATTCTGATAGTCGAGATTTTTGATGTTTGGGGCATAGATTTTATGGGCCCATTTCTGCCATCATTCGGAAATTTGTACATTTTAGTGGCGGTTGATTATGTGTCCAAGTGGGTCGAAACTGTGGCAACCAAGACCAATGATCATAGAGTGGTGCTTAAATTCATTAAGCATAACATTTTCAGTCATTTTGGGGTGCCACATGAGATGATCAGTGATGGTGGCAAGCATTTTAGGAATGTACAGATAGCTTCTCTGCTGAGAAGGTATTCTGTCAATCATAGATTCACCACACCTTATCATCCACAGACCAGTGGACAGGTAGAGGTTTCGAATAGGAAAATAAAGCAGATTCTAGAGAAGACTGTGGCGACCCAATCCCAGATTTCCCGACCGTTGAGGAATTTTTTTTTTTTTTTTGAAAACCAAAGCGCAAGCGCGGAAGAAACCCAAGGGGAAGACCAACAAGCGGGAAGCCCTGGGCGGTCACTACAAGTGTGAAACAACATTTAAAATGAAACAACCTTTATTAAATACATCTTTACAAAATTGTATATCCAATCCCTTATACAAAACACTGCCAGGATCCAACAGGCGAGGTTCAGAGGTGTGGGTTCGAAGTCCGCTGCAGCACATCGAGCTCCACCGCACATCGAAGTAAACCTGTATCCCCATAAAACGGGGTCAGTACTCTTTCGAGCTGGTGAGACAAACCAACATGATATGCCAAAAGTGTGGAAATCAAGAACAAGCTATACATGGTAAACGTAGCATGCCAATATACAGTATTTGAGCAGTTGCAGCATAGACAAGTGTAAAACAATTATATCTATCCATGGAGCATTATCAACAATTCCTATAGCATGCACCAAAACACATGATTTAGCAATGGATCCACATTATTAACAAGGTATGCATCACAGAACATAAAGTACAAATGTATCAATATGAAAGATTGTAACTAGCATACATCAATGCAAGTAGTCAAAGCATAAGTGACTATTATGCATCACAGAACATAAAGTACAAATGTATCAATACGAAAGACTGTAACTAGCATACATCAATGCAAGTAGTCAAAGCATAAGTGACTATTATGCATCACAGAACATAAAGTACAAGTGAACAGTCTTGTGTATTGTGTCATAGGTGAAAGAACTATCCTATGATGATTCCAACATCGTATTTTATGATGCTATGATGGGACAGTTAGAAGCATTTGGCATGAAAGGCTTAACTCACAAGCAGTGCCAAGGTTCCCAACCCGTACGTTGCAACCATATGCGAGCTCATCTCGCTAGCCACTCGCCAAGGAGTTCCAAGGTTGCGTAAGTCTTTGCACCACTGCAATATCCATAGGCCAAATTGCACAAGTCTCGCACTACTGCAATATCCATAGGCCAAATTGCATATGTCTCACACTACTGCAATATCCATAGTGCATCCCAAGACATAGCAAACACGACTAAGCCCACGTTCCGTAGTTGACAAACATACGAGATTTATTAACATAAGTTAGTGATCACATTCATTGCGCGTGTCATCTATATACTTAAAAATATTGTGTACCAACTACGCTAAGTCGAATCATGATGCATTACATCGATCCTCACACTTACATCGCATAAGTCAAGACACTTAGTGCACTTGTTGGGATATTGAATCCCACTCCAAACACACTTGCAGCCCTTCTTGGCTGCAACTCGGAGGTCTGCTAACAAGGCGAAAGCATGACGATAAGAATGGAAAATTACATGTAAAGTTTGCTTTGGTAGACGAGCACAATCCATTGCGATAAGTCAAATCCATTACGCGGTTGGGGTATTGGACCCCGTGCTGTGAACACACACATGTGACCCAGTGGGCTGCAGTCCAAAGCACTGTGGCTAGGCTGCAACAGCCCCGTGTAGCACTGGTTCGCTGAGCATAAGGGCGAAGAGCCTCTTAACCAAAGTCGGTTCGGTTAGGGACTCCCCCAACAGGAAAGAAAGGGGGTGACCGAACCCCATGAACCCACATAGGGTCCGGTGCCCACATCGGACCAGGTTTGGACCAATTGGTCCAAACCAAAAAGGAGGGCACAATCACTTGTGCTGATCTGGACCGATTGGTCCAGATCCAGCTGGCTACAACCATCACCGAAAAAAAAAAGAGGGAGGTGGGGGTGCCGGCCTACCGCCTGCACCCAGCTGCAGCTGCAAGGCTGCAGCCAAGGCCGAAACACAACTCAAAAAGCAAAAAGGGCTAAATGCCCAATCCGGCTATGACCGGCCAGGGCCTTTGACTGGTCTGGACCGATTCGGTCCAGACCATGTCAGGCCCCAACGAAAACCCCAGCCACCCGAAATGGGCGCTGGCAAGGGGTTTTGCTCAAGTGGGACGAAGACGAGAGGAAAGAGGTAAAAAGCTAAGATAGGAAGCGATTTCCCCATGGCTCGGACTGCTTGAGCTTAAGCCAGCACCTCCAAAGGAGGTCAACCCGAACGGGTAAGTAGCTAGGCTTATGCCAAGGCGTGCCTCCTTGCCAACCGAACCAGACTTTAAGAAGTCTTGCTGTCACAAAGCAAATCATAAAAAAAAATGATACTTGAAGCTTTTGAGGGAAAAGGAAAAGTTAAACCATTATCTTGCAGGTCACACCTTTCCAATGCTAAACTGGGATTTAAGAAGTACTAATAAGCATGCCAACGAGGAAAACCGTATGGCCTTGAGCTACCATGCCAATATTGCATGAGAAAGAAGCTTGAAAACGTACTTAACCGGACATTCGTTATGCATGAAATCTAATCCATTAATCATCAACAAATCCGAAGGAAAACATGTATTGGCAATTTACTAAAATGCATGAAACAAGATGCATTTACCTATCCGAAATCCACACTAAGCATAGGATAAAAAGGTGTCTCACCTTCGCGGCTTTAAAAATGGAGGGAATGAGGAAGGTGGAGGCAATGGTGTCCACGGCTGGAGCTACACCACACTCACACTCACGACTTCTCTCACTCCGTTTTTGGAGAAGAAGAAGTAGGGGAGAAAAGCAAGGGAGGAGAGAAAGACTCCTCTAAGAAAACCGCCCAAGGGGGTTCTTTCTCTCTCTTGCTTGAACCTTAAATACGTAGAGTTTATACATTGGACGGTTAGGATTAATTGAAACAAGATGGAGGGCTGGAGTGCTCCACGCCCCACCCATGGGTATCCACGCCCAATGCATGTTGAGCTTTAGAAATCATTTCAGAAATCTTTCAAAAATGCCATTGCAAAATGCCTTTAATGTTTGAAAGTTTTACGAAAGAGCCACCCAGGCTCACCCAATCAGATTTCGTTATTTGAATCCCTTTGAATTATTTACAAAAACACCATGGGGTGCCAGTCCCATGGTCCCCTTTATTGAAAAACACCTTTCATGATGAGCTTCAAGGCTCATCATGAGTTTCAAAAGAAGAAAAGGGCCAATTGTGGCCTTCTTTTCAAAAGACATGCAACTTCTTTCAAAATCGCCACCCAGCTGGTCAAACCTTGACCGGCTGGTCAACCATGAATAAAATGGTCCTCTAGAGAGGGCGCCCAATGGTTTTGGGTCCTCTACTAGTGATCCGGATCCAAGATCCAAAATCGCCAATTGATAAGTGTCAAAACAATACTTATTTAATGCCTTAAAACACTGAATAAATCCAATTAAATCTTTCAGTTCCGTTTATAACCTCAATTACTATGGAATGCATGAAGTCTTATAAGGAAATTCTCATCCGATTGCAAGAATTAAGCGTATGATGATTCGGGTTCAAACTTGGGTCAAACTCGTAATTCGCATGCACTGCCAAGGTTTTTACGTCGTATAAGTCCCAAATTCGGGGACAAACCATAAAAATATAATATAATTCAACCCTTAAATTCTTGGAGGCCAATTCATCCAGAATTAGACACTTCTTACTTGCACATTATATTTACGCGATTTTCAGGTCGCGAATACAAGGCAAAAATACAAAGCATAGTCAAATTTCATCAAATCACGTGCTACTTCACAAGTACACACAAACATACATTCCAACTCAAACCACACAATAAAGCACTCAGAAATTCGCCGGTCTTACATTCTACCCTCCTTAAAAGGGATTTCGTCCGCGAAATCACGAAACAACAAGCAATAATGCAAGGGTCAGATCTCGTCTGACAGCGCCTACTCGACAACAACTAAGTCTGTCGGAGGCTTCTCCAAACAGAACTTGGCAATATGCCCTGGTTGGCCACACTTAAAACACTTGCCATGGAAACGAGGACAAGCTCCAAAAGCATGCTCTACATTGCATTGCCGACACTTCCTCTGAACTTCCGATCGCTGAGGTTGCTTTTGGTGGCGATTTGATTGTTGAGGTCGTCTCCGCTGGACATTCTGCTGCACTTTCTGATGCTTCCGCCCTCTAGTAGGTGGCGAGGACTCCACCACACTAGGTTTCTTCTCCGCCACAATCGTGAAAACTTGTGCCTGGTGCTCGGATTGATCTTCATCTAACAGAGTAGCTATCTCAATAGCTTCTTCAAGCGATTTAGGCCCGTTAGTGAACACCTTAGTTCTCAAAGTAGGCCTCAAACCACGAGCGAACTTCATTGCTCGATCATCCTCCGTAACGTAAACGTTCGGACAATATCGTTCCAAACAACGAAATCTTGTAGTATAATCGGATAAGGTCATCGCTCCTTGCTGCAAGTCCAGAAATTCTTGCATCTTCCTACTGCGTTCGTGCTTAGGAAAATAAGCAGAGTTAAAAACTTCCACAAATTCATCCCACGTAATAGTCGCGTCCTTGAATCTGACCGAAGAGACAGTGTCCCACCACTTCTCAGCATGGTCCTTCAAGCGATAAGTGCCAAAATCCACTTTCTTCTCTTCCGGTACATCCAGAACACGAAAAATACGTTTCATCTCACGTAACCATGACTCAGCAGCTTCAGGGTCTATCTTACCCATAAAAGCAGGAGGATCTAACTCCATGAATCGCTTATACGTAACCGTACTACTGCTTTGCACACTCTGTGCTACATGCTGAAGATTCTCGCCCATCTGATGCATTGCAGCCGCTTGCTGATGCACAACCTCTGCAAGGTTGTTCACAGTGCCCATAACAACATTGCATCTAGTCCTCCAAATCATCTATCATTATCAGAAGCAAGGTGAGTCAAAAGGTAGGTCTGAAAAACCTAGCTCACGAAACATCAATCGCAGCAACCAAACAACTATCATAAGCATAAGCACACAAAAATTCAGACAAAATTTACATGACAATCAATCGTGCAACACAACATGATGAAAGCGCGTTCTACGAACGATTGATCATGCATATATTTTAGGGATTTTTCATATAAAAATATGCATGATTTCATAAGAAAATGATTTAAAAACCCAATTTTATGTTAGTTTCGAGTAAATGTGCTAAAATGATTTAAAAATAGAAAATGCATGGAAAATAGGTTTATTGTACATTTTAATGCCTATTTTAGTGTTTGACATAATTGTAGTAGTTTAGTTTTTGAAAATCATAAAAAAAAATTAGAGTTAAAATAGACTTAGTTTTGTATTTTCTAAAACATAGTCATTTTGAAGTATTTTGTAAATAACTTTTTGAAGAGAGGTTTTTGAAATGAAATTTTACAAAGAAAAGGGACTTATGGAGAAAAGTTCAAAATTATAAATATGATACGTAGGGGGAAGAGAGGCTTGTCTTCTCTCTTTTGCCTAAGCCCTCTCTTCTTCCCCTTCCTCTCCACCTCTTCTTACCTATTCTTCTTCTTCTCCCTATTTTCCCCTCTTTTTCTCATCCTCTTTCCAGTGGAGAATTCCGGCAATGGCTGAAGCAAGATAGAGGATTCCAACCTCTCTTCTAACCCTTCAAGTTCGGTAAGTGCTTCTTCTTCTTCTTTTTCTTCTTCTTCATCTTCTTCTTCTTCTTCTCCTTTTCCTCTGATTTTCTTCTTCTTTTTCTGTTTTTTGTTATCTGAATTTTTGTAATGAGTAGATGTAATGTTTGATTTCAACTCCATTATGCATTTTGAATTCATCGTATTAGCATTAGCATCAGCATCTGAATTTTTCTGCAAACTTTCTTTTCAATTTAAATTGTGTTTTCAATTTCATTTCAATAGCTATATAGTTTCATAGATTCAGTTTATACGTAGGTTCTGTTTCATTTCTATTTGATTTTCTGTATTTCGATTTTTTTTTACAAAATAAAATAATAAAAATAAAGAAAACAAAACATTGCCGCTGTGCTTGTACAAAAGAAAACTTAGAAATCCGGTAGCCGTGAAATCTGTTTCCGGTTTGCTTGGATCTGAAGTTCTGAAAAAAAAAATTAGATTTGAATCATCAAATTTGTTTGTGCAATCGTTGGATTTCAATAATTCTACAGGAACTTGATCTGAAATCTGTCATCGGATTTCAACACATTTCTACAGAATTTGATCGATCATTTGGATCGATTTCCATTAATTTTTTTTCCGGCGATTATTATTTTTCAAAGCTTATTTCTGGTACCGATCAGAGCTCTGGATTGCCTTAAAGAACCTGCTGGAATGAGGATACAATGCTCAGTCACCTGAAATCTATGGATCTGTTGGAGATGCTGATCGGAATCCCTGCTTTAGCCGGAATAACTTCACGATTATCGTGAAGATGTGAATCCGGTGGTTTCATTCTTGATCCACCGTGAAATTCATTTCACGATTGTTATTTTCAATTGATGCTATTGATAATTCTGCTAAATATCAGTTGATTCCCAATCGATTCAAGCTTGCATGAGTATCTTGATCGAATGAAATTGATGAGTTTTGTGTCCAATCTTTGATCACCGGAATAATTTTTCATCACCGTGAAATTTTGTTTCACGGTGAAGGGCATTTGTTAGTGTTGAAACTCCGGTGATTGTCTGATTGTTGATTTCTTGTGAGAATTAACACTGATCAAAGTTCTGAATTGATCTTATTTTACCAGAATTCTGTTGATCATCTACCTCTGTTCTCCAACGAGTATTTGGTTCAAAACTAATAGAGAAGATTTTTTTTTTTAATCAGATTTTTGAACCAAAGTCGATATATCAAAGTCATGTAATATTTTGAGATGATTAAAGATCTGATCTTCGAGTATTAGAACCGGATAACCTTTGATGGATCATCCAGTTACTAAGCTTTTACAGTTGCTGCCAAAATTTCCAGTAATTACTGATTAAATGATCTCAAGATTTTTAAGGGTAGATGCATGAACTATTTGATGTTTAAATTCTGGATCCGGTTTGAGTAATATCAGACTTCTGAACACTATCCGGTTTCTGATAATTGGATGTTATCTTCTGTTTTTTTTTATTATTTTAGCTAGAAGGTAGTTACTTCATTTTCTAGTTTTAGTTACTTCCTGTTTTACATGTGTTGTATTTTTCCTGTCTTAGTTACTTCATTTTCTAGTTTTTTTGGAAATCGATTTCCTGTTTTCACTTCCTGTTTTGTACTTTCTTGTGTTTGTTTTTAATCATTTCATTTCTTGTTTTGAAAATTCCTTGTTTTGTTTCTGTTTTTCAATTAAGTAATTTCCAGCTCTTTGTGCAATTCTAAGTTCTTGTTTACTTTTACATTACGGTTTGTTCATGTGTTAAACTTCTTGTTTTTTTTTTCATTCAGTGATTGCATGTATTTTTCAGTCTTTGTCCTTCATTGATTTTCTGTTTTGCTTGCACATGCTTTCATAATTAGCATTTAGCTAGCTTAGTATAATTTTCATTTCTATCTCTTGTACTGCTCGTGTTCCTTTGAATTGTGCAGGATAGCATAGGAGCGGAAGCGATTACGTGACACGAAGCATATAAAGATAGAAGATTTCTTTTCTTTTCTTTTCTTTTAGAATGTAGGCAATTTAATTGGGTTTGTAAATATTGCATTTTACGCCCTCTGCGAAGGGTATTCATTTGTTGTAATAGTTAGTTGTTTTTAATTTTCTCGTACATTTTACATTTCAAATAATTCGGCAATAAAGAATAGTTTAGATTTGTGTGCTTGAATACAAAATATTCCCGTTCCCTGAGTTCGACCCGGTCTCATCCACTAGTGAGAACCGGTTTTTATTATTTGATGTCTGGTTTTCACATGTCTTTCATATAAAAATCTTTTCAAAATTTACAACGATTACAAAAAGACATCAAATTTTTGGCGTCGTTGCCGGGGAACGGCGTAATATTAGTATTCACTTTATTGCCTAGTGTTTGTGTGCATTTAGGTTTAGAACCACGTATGTGCATATCTTAGAGACGAGCTTACTTTTCTGCACAACCCACCTATTAGGATCCCCTTAGAGGTGACTGTGTACGATTGGTACCGTACACATAGATTTTATATTTCTGTGCATAATCTCTTTTATGTGTAACTGCGTGGTGTTTGTTTAGTTTTTGTGGTTTTTAGTTCACTCGCTTTGTGGTTTGCGTGGTTTGGCCGCTTAGTGCGTTAGTTAGGTAGAAAACCCAAAGTTAGGACGTGTGCTACACCGGTCTACTCCAAGGTGTACGCAATGGCTGACGATCATCAATTAATCCGTCCTTTGAGGGAGTACTTCATGCCAAATACGTATACTCCCACCTCCTGCATCACGAGACCTGATGTAGGAGCGAGCCATTTTGAGATTAAGGCCAGTGTGATTCAAATGTTACATTCGTTTTATGGCCTTAGCAATGAAGACCCATATCGTCATCTCGACGAATTCTTTGAGATTTGCTCGACTGTGCGAATCAATAATTTTGGAGACGACGCTATGAGGTTAACTTTGTTTCCGTTCTCTCTCAAAGATAAAGCCAAGCACTGGTTAAAATCTCTTGAGACGGTTCGTATTACTACTTGGGAAGGAATGCAAAAAGAATTTTAAAAAAAATATTTCCCAATTAGTAAAACGAATCAGTTTCGTAAAGCTATAACCAGTTTTTCTCAAATTGAGGGAGAACAATTTCACGAGTCTTGGGAGAGATTGAAAGATCTTCTCCGTAAGTGTCCCCATCACCAGGTGCCTCGTTGGCAGTTGGTGCAATATTTTTATGACGGGCTTACTGAAAAGCACCGTCAAATGGTTGATTCGTCTTGTGGGGGCACTTTTATGCTCAAAAGTGAGGACGAGGCGTGGTCTCTATTCGAGACCTTGAGTGAAAACACGATGCATCATAACTTGTCTTCACGGCTCGATAGGACTACATCTCTGTCTAGTGGTCCTAGGAAGGTTGGGATTTCTGAAGTTGGTTCTGAATTAGAATTGCGTACCAAGGTTGACCAATTGACTAGGAAGTTAGATCAATTCCTAGCCAATTCTTCGAGAGATCCAGTAGAAAGAGTGTGCGAGCTATGTGCTAGCCCTGCACACTGTGTTTCAGATTGTCCGGCAGCACCATTATATCCTGAATTCGTTCAAGAGCAGGTGAATGCTGCCCAAGGTTTCGCTAAACCCATGCCCGATTCATTTTGGCGAAACTAGTCTATTTTTCCATCCCATCAGCCCTCCCAGACACAATATAGACCCAGTAACCCTTCACAAGGTTACTCGCATCCTATTTTTCCACAGGTTCATCCCCCAGCCCAACATGCTTATACTCAATCCCATCCTCATGAGCCTTCATTTAGTCAATCCTTCCAAGATAGGATATTACAAGTTTTGAGCTCCCATACGCAGTCAATAGCCAAGCTAGAGACTCAAATGGGACAATTGGTTCAGACTTTCAGTAGGCAAAGCGAGGGGAACCCATCTAGTCATTCTGTTGTCACATCCAAGGGAGAGGATTCCATGTCATTTGACTTGCAACCCACTGCTTCACATCATGAGCAAGTCAAATCTATTACACCCCTTCAGTATGGGAAGGCGTGTCACTCCACTCAAGAATCGACTCATGAACCTCATATCATTTCTACTGACGAGTCGATCTCCATGATACCTCAGCAGAAGGGGCCTTACTCACAGCATACATGTTCATCATATAAAGCCCCATTTTCTCAGCCTTTAGGATCACCAATCGTTTTGAGTAAGCAAGAGGTGCAAATGCAGAAGGTGCTTGACCAAGTCAAGCCTGATCATATTCACCACTTGTCTGAAGTAGCATTCATTGATACTCGGTTGGTCCTAGACTCTCGATTCTTGACCAGTCTCTCAGATGAGACTAATCTCTGTTCTTCATGTCAAAAGAGTCATGGTACTACATTTGGAGGTAGAAGGGATGGAAACACAGTGCGTAGTGTCACAAATGACACTCTTTTCTTCATAGAGCCCGGTTGAGTCTGACTTCATGTCCATTGATCTCATGGACGATGAAGGTTTTTTCCAGGGATCCGTCTGGCTGGGGACGTGAAACTTAGCGCTTTATGGGAGGCAACCCATATCTTGTATATTATTAGAATTGCTTAGAATTTATAGATTTTATTTTTACTTTTTCATGAGTTTTTCATGTTGTTTTTGTTTCATTCATGAGTTTTATGTTTTGTCATGTATACATTGCATTCATTACATTCATAGAACGTATATTTTTAATTCATGTCAGGTTATTCTACTCTTTTCCCTCATTTATTTCTCTCATGTGCATTCACTTAGTTTCATTCAAGCATGGGGGAGTGCCACTGGGACAGTGTCATTCAAGCATGGGGGAGGGTGTAGTTTGCACACCTTGATATTTCTGTTTACGTTCTTGCACATGTTTACACATCTCTCATAAAAAGTAGATTTTTAAAGAAAGAGTTTGAACTTATATGAATGTTATTTCAAATCTGATGTTTTTAGAGGATTTTTAAGCCCCACGAAAATTTTTTCTGACATAGATCTAAAAATTATGGTTGTTTATGCGGATTTCGAGGAAATGATGATAGATACATGTTAGAGTTTATTTTGAATCATAAATATGAATATGCACAGTTCTATTTTTGAAAAACTAAGCAAATGAACAAAAGCATAAAAATGAGCTCAAAAGAAAAAATAGCATGCGTTAGGTTGTTTGGATAATTCCACAATCCTTAGTAGATGGAACTTAGATGTAAGTTGAAACTTTTAATTCCATTTTTCGAAAAAGAGAGTGAAAAACTTTGTGATCCTAAGTAACTGAGAACAGATACAAGTTGAAATATTTGACTCTCATGTTATAAAGGTGAATGAAGGAAGTCACTTTTATGTCTTAGTTGATATCTTTTGGTATGTATTGAAAAAGTATAGAAGATATTGACATTGCACAAGGCATAAAAGCAGACCACACGCAAGCTATATGAGAAAAATAAGTGCGCAAAAAGAAAAAACGTGAAAAGAAAAAAAAAAAGAGAAAAGAGCTGAAAAAGAAAGAAAAGTTCAATGCTTAGAAGTGTGATTGAGAAAACTTGTGCAGAAAACATATGAGTGAGGATAAGTAAATAATAATATGTTTTTATTGGATTTTCTAAGAATAAAACATAAATAATTGTGATTTTTAGAAAAGTGAAAGAAATTCTTTTTCTGTGGTAGTGCATAAAAGACTCTAATTATATTTCGATTTTGAAATAATAGGAAATATTTGTGAAAACAAAGTCTTTAATTACTTACTGATTGTGAGGATTGTAATATTATGCATACATGACAGAGATGTTTGTGGGTAGCATCACTGCAAACCTTCACGAGACCTTACTCGTCCACTGGGGTAACCCAGGGGTTGAAAGGGCTTGTTGCATGAGCTAAATGCAACCGTGATTCCTACGAAAGTGAGTTAGGTGATAGTTTGATTTCTTGCATTTTTCTAGTTTGCTCGAGGACTAGCAAAACATAAGCATGGGGGTATTTGATCATGCATATATTTTAGGGATTTTTCATATAAAAATATGCATGATTTCATAAGAAAATGATTTAAAAACCCAATTTTATGTTAGTTTCGAGTAAATGTGCTAAAATGATTTAAAAATAGAAAATGCATGAAAAATAGTTTTATTGTACATTTTAATGCCTATTTTAGTGTTTGACATAATTGTAGTAGTTTAGTTTTTGAAAATCATAAAAAAAAATTAGAGTTAAAATAGACTTAGTTTTGTATTTTCTAAAACATAGTCATTTTAAAGTATTTTGTAAATAACTTTTTGAAGAGAGGTTTTTGAAATGAAATTTTACAAAGAAAAGGGACTTATGGAGAAAAGTTCAAAATTATAAATATGATACGTAGGGGGAAGAGAGGCTTGTCTTCTCTCTTTTGCCTAAGCCCTCTCTTCTTCCCCTTCCTCTCCACCTCTTCTTACCTATTCTTCTTCTTCTCCCTATTTTCCCCTCTTTTTCTCATCCTCTTTCCGGTGGAGAATTCCGGCAATGGCTGAAGCAAGATAGAGGATTCCAACCTCTCTTCTAACCCTTCAAGTTCGGTAAGTGCTTCTTCTTCTTCTTCTTTTTCTTCTTCTTCATCTTCTTCTTCTTCTTCTTCTTCTTCTTCTTCTCCTTTTCCTCTGATTTTCTTCTTCTTTTTCTGTTTTTTGTTATCTGAATTTTTGTAATGAGTAGATGTAATGTTTGATTTCAACTCCATTATGCATTTTGAATTCATCGTATTAGCATTAGCATCTGAATTTTTCTGCAAACTTTCTTTTCAATTCAAATTGTGTTTTCAATTTCATTTCAATAGCTATATAGTTTCATAGATTCAGTTTATACGTAGGTTCTGTTTCATTTCTATTTGATTTTCTGTATTTCGATTTTTTTTTACAAAATAAAATAATAAAAATAAAGAAAACAAAACATTGCCGCTGTGCTTGTACAAAAGAAAACTTAGAAATCCGGTAGCCGTGAAATCTGTTTCCGGTTTGCTTGGATCTGAAGTTCTGAAAAAAAAAATTAGATTCGAATCATCAAATTTGTTTGTGCAATCGTTGGATTTCAATAATTCTACAGGAACTTGATCTGAAATCTGTCATCGGATTTCAACACATTTCTACAGAATTTGATCGATCATTTGGATCGATTTCCATTAATTTTTTTTTCGGCGATTATTATTTTTCAAAGCTTATTTCTGGTACCGATCAGAGCTCTGGATTGCCTTAAAGAACCTGCTGGAATGAGGATACAATGCTCAGTCACCTGAAATCTCTGGATCTGTTGGAGATGCTGATCGGAATCCCTGCTTTAGCCGGAATAACTTCACGATTATCGTGAAGATGTGAATCCGGTGGTTTCATTCTTGATCCACCGTGAAATTCATTTCACGATTGTTATTTTCAATTGATGCTATTGATAATTCTGCTAAATATCAGTTGATTCCCAATCGATTCAAGCTTGCATGAGTATCTTGATCGAATGAAATTGATGAGTTTTGTGTCCAATCTTTGATCACCGGAATAATTTTTCATCACCGTGAAATTCTGTTTCACGGTGAAGGGCATTTGTTACTGTTGAAACTCCGGTGATTGTCTGATTGTTGATTTCTTGTGAGAATTAACACTGATCAAAGTTCTGAATTGATCTTATTTTACCAGAATTCTGTTGATCATCTACCTCTGTTCTCCAACGAGTATTTGGTTCAAAACTAATAGAGAAGATTTTTTTTTTATTAGATTTTTGAACCAAAGTCGATATATCAAAATCATGTAATATTTTGAGATGATTAAAGATCTGATCTTCGAGTATTAGAACCGGATAACCTTTGATGGATCATCCAGTTACTAAGCTTTTACAGTTGCTGCCAAAATTTCCAGTAATTACTGATTAAATGATCTCAAGATTTTTAAGGGTAGATGCATGAACTGTTTGATGTTTAAATTCTGGATCCGGTTTGAGTAATATCAGACTTCTGAACACTATCCGGTTTCTGATAATTGGATGTTATCTTCTGTTTTTTTTTATTATTTTAGCTAGAAGGTAGTTACTTCATTTTCTAGTTTTAGTTACTTCCTGTTTTACATGTGCTGTATTTTTCCTGTCTTAGTTACTTCATTTTCTAGTTTTTTTGGAAATCGATTTCCTGTTTTCACTTCCTGTTTTGTACTTTCTTGTGTTTGTTTTTAATCATTCCATTTCTTGTTTTGAAAATTCCTTGTTTTGTTTCTGTTTTTCAATTAAGTAATTTCCAGCTCTTTGTGCAATTCTAAGTTCTTGTTTACTTTTACATTACGGTTTGTTCATGTGTTAAACTTCTTGTTTTTTTTTTTCATTCAGTGATTGCATGTATTTTTCAGTCTTTGTCCTTCATTGATTTTTCTGTTTTGCTTGCACATGCTTTCATAATTAGCATTTAGCTAGCTTAGTATAATTTTCATTTCTATCTCTTGTACTGCTCGTGTTCCTTTGAATTGTGCAGGATAGCATAGGAGCGGAAGCGATTACGTGACACGAAGCACATAAAGATAGAAGATTTCTTTTCTTTTCTTTTCTTTTAGAATGTAGGCAATTTAATTGGGTTTGTAAATATTGCACTTTACGCCCTCTGCGAAGGGTATTCATTTGTTGTAATAGTTAGTTGTTTTTAATTTTCTCGTACATTTTACATTTCAAATAATTCGGCAATAAAGAATAGTTTAGATTTGTGTGCTTGAATACAAAATATTCCCGTTCCCTGAGTTCGACCCGGTCTCATCCACTAGTGAGAACCGGTTTTTATTATTTGATGTCTGGTTTTCACATGTTTTTCATATAAAAATCTTTTCAAAATTTACAACGATTACAAAAAGACATCAACGATCTCAAACGACACCAAACAAGGTCGCTATCACCGGAAACCACTATTCTCGACGACGAATGTTAGAGAACACCACTCTAACGAAACCAGGAGAGTCATCATCACATGACAAGGCAAAAATACGAGAGTCATCTATACTCATCTAGCATCGTTACGAGACATTGTTGATCGTAACGCCATTAATCGCAACTAGTCAAGCACACCATCGTTAGGGAACCATCCCAACGATATCACTGGAGAGTCACCACTCCAATGACCTTCATTAGAGAATCACCACTCTAATGGCATCGCATGCGAATCACCACGCTAACGGCATTGCTGAGCGTCACCACTTCAACGGTATCACTGGAGAATCACCACTCCAATGACCTTCATTAGAGAATCACCACTCTAATGGCATCGCATGCGAATCACCACCCTAACGGCATTGCTGAAGCGTCACCACTTCAACGGTATCACTGGAGAATCACCACTCCAATGACCTTCATTAGAGAATAACCACTCTAATGGCATCGCATGCGAATCACCACGCTAACGGCATTGCTGAAGCGTCACCACTTCAACGGTATCACTGGAGAATCACCACTCCAATGACCTTCATTAGAGAATCACCACTCTAATGGCATCGCTAGCGAATCACCACGCTAACGGCATCGCTGAAGCGTCACCAATTCAACGGTATCACTGGAGAATCACCACTCCAATGACCTTCATTAGAGAATCACCACTCTAATGGCATCGCTAGCGAATCACCACGCTAACGGCATCGCTGAAGCGTCACCACTTCAACGGTATCACTGGAGAATCACCACTTCAATGACCTTCATTAGAGAATCACCACTCTAATGGCATCGCATGCGAATCACCACGCTAACGGCATTGCTGAAGCGTCGCCACTTCAACGGTATCACTGGAGAATCACCACTCCAATGACCTTCATTAGAGAATCACCACTCTAATGGCATCGCATGCGAATCACCACGCTAACGGCATTGCTGAAGCGCCACCACTTCAACGGTGTCACTGGAGAATCACCACTCCAATGACCTTCATTAGAGAATCACCACTCTAATGGCATCGCTAGCGAATCACCACGCTAACGGCATCGCTGAAGTACTACTCCATCCAGCGGTACAGTTGGCGCTACCAGGGATCACCTCCTGAGCCAACACACCACTAACCTCCAGACAGTGGTGGGGAAAACAAAATTCCCGCAACGCTCTCTCACGAGCGGCAAAGCCCTAGAAATCGGTGCTGAGTCATCCCAAGAACACGATCCTCTCAGGAGTCCAATGCCATCACTGGCATCCCACACAACATGCAAAGCACGAAACAACATATACGTTCTCATCACCAAGAACGACTGGGAAAATGACAGTGTCAAGTATCCGCCTACGGGATAAGTAAGGGCTCACTGGCACCGACGAGGCTTCTACCTCTCTGTCTAAAAAGGTTCACATCAAACGAGATACCCTTCGTCAAGGACAAGACTACCACAATTCCAACGAGGTTGGAAAAGAGGGAAACATCCATACCTGAGCCTCACACGATGGTTCTCATCGAAGCCATCTCATCTATAACAGGATAAGGCTAAAGCTCGATAATTGCTATGACATCTCAATCGTTTCCACTAACACAACGTGGAACGAGAAGGGTAAACTACACAAGTAGCTCCCTAAATCTCAGTCGAAAACTCCTACTCTCACCGGAGTCGACTCGATACAGCTTGGAAACTATATCCACAAGCACAAGCGAACACTTAGGTTCCGATAAACGATGTCTCAAGCCTGTTACACGAGGCTTAAGCACGAAATGGGGCCTCACATCGGAAGACACCCGAAAGCATACAATTCATCAAATCAAGCAGAACAACTACTAAACAACAGAAACTGGGTTAGAAATACTCACAGTGCGATGGCTGATACGTGCAGAGACTTGAACCACACTTAGTTTTTCCCATTCTTTAGTATGTGGAGGGCATTTTAGCAGTAGGAAGACAGCTGCAAAGGTTTTGCAGTCTGGATTTTATTGGCCCACACTCCACAGAGATGCACATGAGTTCTGCAGGAGATGTATTAGATGTCAGCAGACTGGGAACATGTCCAAGAGGGACATGATGCCCTTGCTCCCGATTCTGATAGTCGAGATTTTTGATGTTTGGGGCATAGATTTTATGGGCCCATTTCTGCCATCATTCGGAAATTTGTATATTTTAGTGGCGGTTGATTATGTGTCCAAGTGGGTCGAAGCTGTGGCAACCAAGACCAATGATCATAGAGTGGTGCTTAAATTCATTAAGCATAACATTTTCAGTCATTTTGGGGTGCCACATGAGATGATCAGTGATGGTGGCAAGCATTTTAGGAATGCACAGATAGCTTCTCTGCTGAGAAGGTATTCTGTCAATCATAGATTCACCACGCCTTATCATCCACAGACCAGTGGACAGGTAGAGGTTTCGAATAGGAAAATAAAGCAGATTCTAGAGAAGACTGTGGCGACCCAATCCCAGATTTCCCGACCGTTGAGGAATTTTTTTTGAAAACTAAAGCGCAAGCGCGGAAGAAACCCAAGGGGAAGACCAACAAGCGGGAAGCCCTGGGCGGTCACTACAGGTGTGAAACAACATTTAAAATGAAACAACCTTTATTAAATACATCTTTTCAAAATTGTATATCCAATCCCTTATACAAAACACTGCCAGGATCCAACAGGCGAGGTTCAGAAGTGTGGGTTCGAAGTCCGCTGCAGCACATCGAGCTCCATCGCACGTCGAAGTAAACCTGTATCCCCATAAAACGGGGTCAGTACTCTTTCGAGCTGGTGAGACAAACCAACATGATATGCCAAAAGTGTGGAAATCAAGAACAAGCTATACATGGTAAACGTAGCATGCGAATATACAGTATTTGAGCAGTTGCAGCATAGACAAGTGTAAAACAATGATATCTACCCATGGAGCATTATCAACAATTCCTATAGCATGCACCAAAACACATGATTTAGCAATGGATCCACATTATTAACAAGGTATGCATCACAGAACATAAAGTACAAATGTATCAATATGAAAGACTGTAACTAGCATACATCAATGCAAGTAGTCAAACCATAAGTGACTATTATGCATCATAGAACATAAAGTACAAATGTATCAATATGAAAGACTGTAACTAGCATACATCAATGCAAGTAGTCAAAGCATAAGTGACTATTATGCATCACAGAACATAAAGTACAAGTGAACAGTCTTGTGCATTGTGTCATAGGTGAAAGAACTATCCTATGATGATTCCAACATCGTATTTTATGATGCTATGATGGGACAGTTAGAAGCATTTGGCATGAAAGGCTTAACTCACAAGCAGTGCCAAGGTTCCCAACCCGTACGTTGCAACCATATGCGAGCTCATCTCGCTAGCCACTCGCCAAGGAGTTCCAAGGTTGCGTAAGTCTTTGCACCACTGCAATATCCATAGGCCAAATTGCACAAGTCTCGCACTACTGCAATATCCATAGGCCAAATTGCATATGTCTCGCACTACTGCAATATCCATAGTGCATCCCAAGACATAGCAAACACGACTAAGCCCACATTCCGTAGTTGACAAACATACGAGATTTATTAACAGAAGTTAGTGATCACATTCATTACGCGTGTCATCTATGTGCTTAAAAATATTGTGTACCAACTACGCTAAGTCGAATCATGATGCATTACATCGATCCTCACACTTACATCGCATAAGTCAAGACACTTAGTGCACTTGTTGGGATATTGAATCCCACTCCAAACACACTTGCAGCCCTTCTTGGCTGCAACTCGGAGGTCTGCTAACAAGGCGAAAGCATGACGATAAGAATGGAAAATTACATGTAAAGTTTGCTTTTGTAGACGAGCACAATCCATTGCGATAAGTCAAATCCATTACGCGGTTGGGGTATTGGACCCCGTGCTGTGAACACACACATGTGACCCAGTGGGCTGCAGTCCAAAGCACTATGGCTAGGCTGCAACAGCGCCGTGTAGCACTGGTTCGCTGGGCATAAGGGCGAAGAGCCTCTTAACCAAAGTCGGTTCGGTTAGGGACTCCCCCAACAGGAAAGAAAGGGGGTGACCGAACCCCATGAACCCACATAGGGTCCGGCGCCCACATCGGACCAGGTTTGGACCGATTGGTCCAAACCAAAAAGGAGGGCACAATCACTTGTGCTGATCTGGACCGATTGCTCCAGATCCAGCTGGCTACAACCATCACCGAAAAAAAAAAGAGGGAGGTGGGGGTGCCGGCCTACCACCTGCACCCAGCTGCAGCTGCAAGGCTGCAGCCAAGGCTGAAACACAACTCATAAAGCAAAAAGAGCTAAATGCCCAATCCGGCTATGACCGGCCAGGGCCTTTGACAGGTCTGGACCGATTCGGTCCAGACCATGTCAGGCCCCAACGAAAACCCCAGCCACCCGAAATGGGCGCTGGCAAGGGGTTTTGCTCAAGTGGGACGAAGACGAGAGGAAAGAGGTAAAAAGCTAAGATAGGAAGCGATTTCCCCATGGCTCGGACTGCTTGAGCTTAAGCCAGCACCTCCAAAGGAGGTCAACCCGAACGGGTAAGTAGCTAGGCTTATGCCAAGGCGTGCCTCCTTGCCAACCGAACCAGACTTTAAGAAGTCTTGCTGTCACAAAGCAAATCATAAAAAAAAATGATACTTGAAGCTTTTGAGGGAAAAGGAAAAGTTAAACCATTATCTTGCAGGTCACACCTTTCCAATGCTAAACTGGGATTTAAGAAGTACTAATAAGCATGCCAACGAGGAAAACCGTATGGCCTTGAGCTACCATGCCAATATTGCATGAGAAAGAAGCTTGAAAACGTACTTAACCGGACATTCGTTATGCATGAAATCTAATCCATTAATCATCAACAAATCCGAAGGAAAACATGTATTGGCAATTTACTAAAATGCATGAAACAAGATGCATTTACCTATCCGAAATCCACACTAAGCATAGGATAAAAAGGTGTCTCACCTTCGCGGCTTTAAAAATGGAGGGAATGAGGAAGGTGGAGGCAATGGTGTCCACGGCTGGAGCTACACCACACTCACACTCACGACTTCTCTCACTCCGTTTTTGGAGAAGAAGAAGTAGGGGAGAAAAGCAAGGGAGGAGAGAAAGACTCCTCTAAGAAAACCGCCCAAGGGGGTTCTTTCTCTCTTTTGCTTGAACCTTAAATACGTAGAGTTTATACATTGGACGGTTAGGATTGATTGAAACAAGATGGAGGGCTGGAGTGCTCCACGCCCCACCCATGGGTATCCACGCCCAATGCATGTTGAGCTTTAGAAATCATTTCAGAAATCTTTCAAAAATGCCATTGCAAAATGCCTTTAATGTTTGAAAGTTTTACGAAAGAGCCACCCAGGCTCACCCAATCAGATTTCGTTATTTGAATCCCTTTGAATTATTTACAAAAACACCATGGGGCGCCAATCCCATGGTCCCCTTTATTGAAAAGCACCTTTCATGATGAGCTTCAAGGCTCATCATGAGTTTCAAAAGAAGAAAAGGGCCAATCGTGGCCTTCTTTTCAAAAGCCATGCAACTTCTTTCAAAATCGCCACCCAGCTGGTCAAACCTTGACCGGCTGGTCAACCATGAATAAAATGGTCCTCTAGAGAGGGCGCCCAATGGTTTTGGGTCCTCTACTAGTGATCCGGATCCAAGATCCAAAATCGCCAATTGATAAGTGTCAAAACAATACTTATTTAATGCCTTAAAACACTGAATAAATCCAATTAAATCTTTCAGTTCCGTTTATAACCTCAATTACTACGGAATGCATGAAGTCTTATAAGGAAATTCTCATCCGATTGCAAGAATTAAGCGTATGATGATTCGGGTTCAAACTTGGGTCAAACTCGTAATTCGCATGCACTGCCGAGGTTTTTACGTCGTATAAGTCCCAATTTCGGGGACAAACCATAAAAATATAATATAATTCAACCCTTAAATTCTTGGAGGCCAATTCATCCAGATATAGACACTTCTTACTTGCACATTATATTTACGCGATTTTCAGGTCGCGAATACAAGGCAAAAATACAAAGCATAGTCAAATTTCATCAAATCACGTGCTACTTCACAAGTACACACAAACATACATTCCAACTCAAACCACACAATAAAGCACTCAGAAATTCGCGGGTCTTACAAAGACAGTTCACCCGAACCGCAAGGATTGGTCCCAGCGCTTAGATGATGCACTTTGGGCATATAGGACTGCATTTAAGACTCCCATTGGCATGTCCCCATATCACCTTGTATTCGGGAAAGCATGTCATCTTCCTGTTGAGCTGGAGCACAGAGCATATTGGGCTATCAAGAAATTGAATTTTGACCTCACCCAGGCTGGCAAAGCGAGAGCATTGCAGCTCTCAGAATTAGAGGAACTCAGGAGTGATGCATATGAGAATGCCAAGTTATACAAAGCTCGCACTAAAGCATTTCATGATAAGCACATTGTCAGAAAAGTGTTTGAGCCGGAGCAGAGAGTTTGGTTATGTAATTCTTGTTTGCATTTATTCCCAGGCAAATTGAAATCAAGATGGGCAGGACCGTATATTGTGAAAGAAGTGTTTCCACATGGAGCAGTTATATTATTTGATCCTCAGACCCAAGGTACATTCAAGGTTAATGGGCAAAGACTGAAACCCTACATTTCAGATTCCTTGCAGAATGGTGAGTGTGAGATAGTGCATCTCACAAAGGCATAAGGATTTGACCAGAGGGATTTATCATATGTACATAGTAGAGTAGTTTTGTTTTTCATTTCAGTATTTTCTTTTATTCAGTATTTCATTTCATATGTGCTGACATTTATTTTTGGTTTATGCAGGTTGAATCTAACATTTAGTGTATGAGAATTAGTTACCAAGTACAGGGCATTGATCAGATGAGCAGAGAATTATGCAATCAGATATGCATAGGATGCTGCAAAGTCAAGTCAATCAATTCAGAAGCCCGACACAGATTAGGTTGTATCTATTCTTTCTCCCATTTTCATTTTATTGTCTTTTAGTGTGAATTTGCATTGCATTCTTACATATTTTGTATACCACTAGGGACAGTGTCATTTAAGCATGGGGGGTGGTTTAGAGGCACACTAATTTTTTTTTTATGTCTGGTAGCTAAAGTAGGCTTTTGAGAACAAGTTTGTAGCATATATGATTGTTTTGGCATAATCTAACAGTTTAGAAATTTTTAAGCCCCATGTAAAAAAAAAATTCTCTAAACTGATTCAAATAGAGTAGTTATTTATGAGAAAATTCAAAAAAAAGATAGTATTTGATTGTTAGAAAGTTTTGAATCACTTTAGTATAAGTATGCATAGTAGGTTTTGGGAAGAAATAAGCAATGGAAAGATGTTTTTGAAAACTGAGCTTAAAAGAATAGAGCTATGTTTAGTTGTTGATGACTTCGTGAATCCTAGTAGTGGAACTCAGGCACAAGATGAAGTGTTTGAGTCTCTTGTCGAAAAGGATAACGAAGGAGATCATCTTCTTGTCTAGTCGATATCTGTGGCCTTTGTAGTTCGAGTAAGTAGAATCTGAAGGGTGTTTTACACCTGATGCTCTAAAGCCATCTGGTTTGGGAGCCATTGATTCGAAAACTTGTTACATGAACTGCATAGAAAACCTAAGAGATAGAGACATTGCACATGATGAGAAGAAGACTATACATAAACTATCAGAATAGAAGGACTAGTGACTCGAGCAATTAAGTCTAAGGGATACTTGGTATCTAGTGCCCTAAGGTCGTCTGGCCTAGGAGTCACTGACCCAAAGCTCGCTACATAGGTCACAAAACTGGATATTCGAAATAGTGCTCAAAGTGAGAAGAATGCTCAAGTGAGAGAATAGAAAAATGGTGAAAAACTGAAAATCCAAAGAAAGAAAAGAATGAGCTGAATGAGAAAAATTTCATTGCTTAGGAATATTGGTGAATTACTGTACAGAAAATATACAAGTGAGGATAAATGAGTACTAACATGATAGTACCTGACTTTCTGAGAAAAATCATAGATAATTACAATTTTAAAAAAGTGAAGGAAAAAGATTTTTACTATGGTGGCATGAGATTTCTGAATTTGTTTTGAGAGTGTTCATTACATGAAATATTTGCTCCAGCCGGTTTCTTAAAGTGCCTAATATTTTTGAAAATTCATTCCTGCATTTCATTGATGTTTGTGGGTAGCATCTCTGCGAACCCTCACGAGACCTTCCTCGTCCACTGGGGTAACCCAGGGGTTTAAAGGGATTGTTGCATAAGCTAAATGCAACCGTGCTTCCTACGAAAGTGATTTTTTATGCATATATGTCTAGCATTTCTTGTTTCTGTTGTATATCATAGTTGGTGGTTTGTTAAGGGACTAACAAACATTCAAGCATGGGAATATTTGATGATGCATGAAATGCGCATCATGTTAGTGATTTATTCATGCATTTTGTGTTGATTTTAAAGTTTAAAACCCATGATTAGATGTATTTTGATATCAAGGGGTTGTGGTTCGAATTTCAGAAAAATCAGAGTTAAAATGAGAGAGTTATGGCTATTTTAGTGTTTGGGCACGAATTTCGAGGTGGATCGGATCCATATCCGACCCAATTAGGCTTTTTTGGACCTTGTATCAATCTTTAGAAAGCCCAAATCCAACCCACACGCATATCCATACCCATTTAGAAAAGATTTTCAAAAAACCCCCTCAGAAAGTGGCGCAAGGTAAAATATTTTTATTTAAACTCTTTTCTGAAAAAGGCAAAAAGTATAAATAGAACTTTTCAGCAAACCCTAAACATTTTTGGCTTTGGTATTGGTGCCCCTTCTTGTGATTCTTGTTCCATCCCTCTTCCAACCTCCCATCTCATGCCATTTGCCATTGAAGATCAAGATTTTGCTTGAATTCCAAGCATTTCTTCATCTCCCTTTCACATTCATTTCATTTCTTCCTTTTCCTTGCTGGTATTAACATTGAATTGTTGTGTTTATGCAGGTGTAGCAGAGGTGGAAGGCACTTTTCTTGCGTGGAAGTGCGAGACACTCCAACAAGAAGAACCGGCTCTACCTTCATCCGGTTTTCTAAGCCCTCCGATCGCGAATCAGCTCCTTTCCCATCTTCGGTGGATTTCCAACGTGGTGCAGCTGCAAAACCCACTTTTATGGTGACGTTTCAGCATCCTTGAACAAGACGGGACGCAAATCCAACGGCATCTTCCGCTCTCTCCTTACCCACAATCGTCGGATCACCCTGGAGGTAGGTCTTCTTCTTCCCTTTCTTCTAGTTAAAACCCAACGTGTGTGCATGTGTATTGTTTCAGTTTTTTTTATGTGTGCTATGTGTTTTGGTATTTTCAATCTTAGTTTAGCATTCGTGTAGAGACCAGCACGTCAGATTTAGTTTGCTTTGCATTTTGAAGTGGTCGAGTCTTAATTTCCCTTGTTTTAGCATCAAAACGTGAAAATCGGCTAGATCTTGTTCTAGCCGATTTTAATCTTTTGTTATCTTTGGTTTTCTGTAAGGTTTCAACACAAAAATGTGTTTCAAAATTTATTTTTGATCCAGTTTTGTTGTTGAGTCGAATTTAGATTGTGTCTTTAATTAAAAACCAAAAAAAAAATCGGCTAGAATATTTCTAGCCGATCTTGGCTTTTTAGGGAGTGTAGGTTCTGAATTTTTTTTTCTGTAGTTTCACTGTGTAATCTGATCTTGTTTCATCTGTTCCCAGTGTGCTTTGTTTACCGTTTTAGGTTAGGTTAGGTTTAAAGGTGTGGTGTGATTTGTTATGAAAAAAATCATTGGGTGAGAGTGTATTGTTGGGTAAGTGAGTGTGATTTAAAGTTTCAGTTGTGTGTCTGCAAATTTTTTAGTGTTTCTCAGTTTAATAGATCTGGTGTTAGTCAAATTCATGCTCTTAGGAACCATGTAGATTTCGTGTCATTGTTGTGGCGTTTTAGATTTGTGAAAATGAAAAGTCGAGTTTTGTTTTCTAAATTTTAGGTGTCGTCCAGCCGGCTGTAGTGTTTTCCATAGATTTTTAGTTTATTAAATTAGTTATAATTTGTTGATTAAGGTCTAAGTTTAGATAGATTCAATTCTGAAGTAGATTTAAGCATTATTGATTTTGGATGTTATCCATTTAGGTTAGGCGTGTGGATAGATTCTTGTTTAACATTTTATGTGTTGTTTGAATTTCCAGCAAATTAGCTAGTTAGTTAGTATGTCCATTAGTTTAAATAATTAGTTATAATTTTGTATTAGCCTTAGATTCGTAATTGTAGTGGTGATATTAGTTTAGGCAAAATTTCATTTAGGCGTGTAGAGTCATCTTCCCCAAGTAGGGGTGTCAGCCATTAGAGCTCCCGTAGAGCTCTAGGCTTCAATTGGTATGTTCCTTTCGAATATAGAAGGTTTATTATAGTGTCTAGATTCATTGATTTTAGATTAAGAAACATTTTTTAGGGTTGTGTTTTGGTAAGTGTGGATTTGATTATTAGCTAAATTAGTCTTTCTCAAATTCGTGTTCTATATTTCAGTTTTACCTATTGACTTAGTTCATATAATAACTTAGTAATAAAGTAGGTTACTTAGTTAAGAAAATTAATGTTTAGAAGGAGGGTACTTAGGTAAGTTTGGTTGTAAAACGAATTTAGTAACTTGAAAGGCTCATTCAATTTCGTGGATTCTCATTGAACAAAAAGTGTAACTCCTCTTGTCCAGCAAATATAGCAAGCTTTCCCTCCTTTACACTTTTGGAAATTAATTTTAAGTTTTAAAGTTCTTTCTAAAAACGTGTACAAGGCTTTTTGAAATATTTTCAAACATTGTCTAGTGTTTTTAATGCTAAGTGGAAACGTGTGGGACCGCATTCTTGCTGGACGGTTTTATATTCTGAGACTTTCCATTTGATTTAACCAAGCATTTATTAGAATAGCTACATTACCAAATTCGTTTTTAACATTGCTAAGCCTATTTACTCACTTCTATATTAACCTAGATTAACTTTAGCCTTAGTATTTTAGTTAAGTTTAAATTAACTTTAGGTTAATGATTGAGTCCTTAGTTAGGTAGGTCTTAATTAGGATTTAATTTATTTCAATTAGGCGTGTAAGATATATAGAGTCATTAGTTTTCATTGTCCTTGTCATTTTTAATTAATTAGATTTTAATTTTTAGGTTTCTAATTTAGTCATTGTCTAAGTGAGTCAACCTAGTTGATCCATTTAGGTGGGGCGTGAACCTAGTCTAAGTCAAACCTTAAACCGCACCCCATTGGTTATCAGTTGCTTATTTGACTTTATTTGTTTTTAACATTAGATAAGCTCATATTTATTTAGCTTTTACTAGTTAGTTCATGTTTTATTGTAGTATTTCAGTTAGGTTATTGTGTTAGAAGTATTTAGTGTAAGCATTTAGATATTCTAGTTAGTATTGCTATTTTAGTTAGGTTAATTCACATTTGATAGATTAGCTTTAATCGTGAAGTGAGTGTGTTAGTTGCTTTTTCGTGCATTTTGCATAATTGCATTCATTGTTTGCATAGTGATTGTGATTCAGCAGCATTTAGGACTGTAATTGCATTTAGGTTGCATTCTTAGTTCTAAAGATAGATTTCCAAAGTGAATAACCGATTTTTGTCCTGTCGCACACTCGTCATTTTATGTGCAAAATTTTCGAGTTTTCTAAAAATTCTTTTTCTATTTTCTACATTGGTGTGTTCATTGTCTGCAGATCAAATTCCAACTCATTCCGAGTTGATTTGGTCAGGTTTTTAAGCGATTTGTGAAAACAGCTTTTTCGAGTTTTAAAATTTCGGGACCTGCGATATCCAGATTTTTCCTGATTTTGAAACGCTTATATCTGGAGTTCCAAATATCATTTTTTAATTCTATAAAAACTGTCAGATTCTTGAATCTGTTAGTTACAGAGAATAGAAGAAAATTTGGGATATTTGAACTTTGTTTGCTTTATCAAACAGTCTATTTACGAAAAGCTGTCAGAAGTCATTTTTACACTATTTAGGGGTAATATAGTCATTTCATCATTTTCTCCATTTTCGGTTTATTTTCATTGTTTTCTGCATTGTAATCAGTTTAGCAACATCTATTAACGTAGTTAGATCTAGATTGAGTAGTTTTAGAATTATTTTGTTATTTGCTTTGATCTGTTAGTGTTAATTAGGTTTGCTTTTGTTAATTTCTTCAAAATTAGGTTTAGTTTAAATTTTAGTTTAATTCCATTGAATTATTTACTAACTTTGTTATCCAATAACTTGTTCACGTGGATGATTAGGATCTTCTTTCTAAACCGGTTGAAGAGGAACATTATCTTGATAAGAATTCTCTATCAAGGGTTCTTCTTGAAGCATAACTTCTTCTCCTTCGCTTAGAGGTATAACCTGCTCACAATTCTCATCAAATGCAACATGTAAAGATTCTTCAATGCAAGATGTTCTTTTATTAAAAATACGATAAGCTTTACTTCTAGAGGAATATCCAAGAAATATTGATTCATTTGATTTTGAATCAAACTTATCAAGATTATCTTTGGTATTTAACAAGAAGCATTTACTACCAAAAATTTTGAAATATGAGATCTTTGGTATACGATCATAATACAATTCAAAACATGTTTTATGTAAAATTGGTCGAATAAGAACACGGTTTAAAACATAACATGTATTTATTGCTTCAGCCCAAAAGTATTTTGGTAAATTTTTATCTTGAAGCATGGTTCTAGCACATTCTTGCAAAGTTCTATTCTTTCTTTCAACAACTCCATTTTGTGGAGCCGCTCTAGAAAAAACAAAGTTGTGAGATATACCATGTAAATCACAAAACTTTAGAAAAGATTCATTTTCAAATTCACCACCATGATCACTACGAATTTTAATTATAGATGTAGATTTTTCATTTGTAATTCTTCTACAAAGTTTGGAAAATTCAGAAAAAGCATCATTTTTGCTTTTTAGAAAAATCACCCATGTAAATCGAGAATAGTCATCTACTATAACAAAAGCATACTTGCTACCATTCAAACTTTGAATTCTAGATGGTCCAAATAGATCTAAATGTATTTCTTTCTAGATTCTCTTGATCATTTGTGAATTTGGTCACTTTTGATTTTTCTTTTAGACTAGTTATTTTCTTTTGTAAGAGATTGGTTCTAATTCCAATTTCTTTTATCTCAAATGCTTGACAAGAGTTTTCCTTCTTGAGATCTTCTATCTCTTGAAGTAACACTTTGTTTTGAGAGTCAAGAGTTAAATTTTCAATTTTTAACTCTGTTTTTAGAACTTAGACTCTTAAATTTAGCATATAAATAATTGAATGCTTCTAATAAATCATCATAGTCAAATTGACTTACCGAATCTTCTTGTGCTACAAAACACATGTTGGCGACTTCTTTATTTGATTCTTCATCAGAAGAGGAGTCACTATCATCCCAACATGCTTGAAATGCCTTTTTCTTATTGAATTGGTCTTTGGGCTTGATTTTGAGAAGAGGACAATTTTTCTTGATATGTCCTACCTTTTTTGTAGTTAAAGCACTTGACTTCATTGGGATTGGAAGAATCCGCTTTCTTTACCTTTCTTTGAAATCTTCCCCTTTTGATGAATCTTTTGAATTGTCTTGTAATAAGGGTAATATCTTCATCCTCATCTTCTTCTAAATTTTCAGAGTCAGAAGTAACCTTAATAGCAAGAGATTTCTTCTTGGGTTCTTCTTCTTGTCTGTCTTGAAGTTGGACTTCATACGCCATTAGGTTACCAACCAAATCTTCAAGAGTGAGAGTGTTTAAATCATTTGCCTCTTCAATAGCAGTGGTTTTTCTCTCCCATTCAGGAGTTAAACACCTTAGGATCTTTCTGACTAAATCCACTTGTGAATATTCTTTTCCAAGGGATTTCAGAGTGTTAGTTATATCGTTCATTCTTGTTACCATGTCCGATATAGATTCATTTTGCTTCATTTTAAACAATTCAAATTTATGAACCAAAGAGGCAATTTTAGATTCCTTTACCTTTGACGTACCTTCGTGAGTCACGAGAAGAGTATGCCAGATTTCATTTGTTGTAGAGCATTGAGAGATGCGATTGAACTCTACCTTGTCAATGGCACAATACAATGCATTCATTGCCTTGACATTAAGTGAAGCAGTCTTCTTTTCTTCATCGGTCCATCGGCTGAAATCAGTTGATGGAGTTTGGTATTTATCTGAAACAACTCTCCAAATATCGAGATCAATGGATTGCAAGAATATTGTCATTCTCACTTTCCAGTATCCATAGTTTGTTCCGTCAAAAAGAGGAGGACGAACAAAGGAGCATCCTTCTTTGTGCTGGGATGTTGTAGTTGCCATGCTAAATGATAATCAAATCAAAATAATAGCAAACCTGCTCTGATACCAAATGAAAGTGCAGTAGGATCGAGGCAACGAGCACTAGAGGGGGGGTGAATAGTGCTTTTAAAAATTGCCTGCGGAATATTGATGGATTTTGCAATTTGAAAAGCAAACACACAAAGAACACAATAATTTATCCTGGTTCGGTCTTTCCCGACCTACATCTAGTCCCCAAGCAAAACCCACTTGAGATTTCCACTATCAACCTTGTGTAACTACAAGATCATACATACCAAATTCGGTCCCACTTTCAGTAACACACCTACTGAAAGCAAACAACTACTTTAAACCAAGGAGTCCTTCCTTTTACAGAAAATTGAAATAAGTAACAACTTATAATACAACCTATGAGCCCTTCTTATGAATGCAAATGAGATGCAATTAGCTTTTGAGGTTGTTGAAATACTCTACTCACGAATTCACTATCGCTCAAAGGAATTTGAGTGAAAAACTGAAGTGAAAAATATCACGTGAGTTAGAAAATGAATATGAGTGAAAAGCAAAGAGTAATTGATTCAAATTGATTGAATTGAAGTACTTTTGAGTGTAAAATGCACTCATATTTATAGTTAAAAGTTTTCATACATTGAGGGTATGAAAAGGTGTCAAAACAGTCCATTTTGAAAGATCAAAACATTTGAAAAATGAAAAGACACGCCTTTTTGAAGTTTCAGGAAAAACGGCAAAATTAGTCGACTGAAACAGTAGTTAGTCGACTAATAGTTAGTTATTAGTAGACTGACAGTTATCGTCGTTCGACTGATCTGTTTATCGAACCGTTTGAAAATCTGAACTTTTGAAACTTAGTCGACTAGAGATAATATTAGTCGACTGATAATATCATTAGTAGACTGAAAAACCTTTCAGTCAACTGCTGCTAAAATCTTCTGAAAAACATACATTCTGTCCGGTCGACTGATAAAAGCATTAGTCGACTGCTGCTAAATTTCCAGAAAACACATGTTCTGTCCAGTCGACTAATAAAACCTTCGGTCGACTAATTTGACAAAAATGACTTTTTAGAAAATATGGCGCGAAAGGATTAGTCGACTGGTGAGTCTATTGATCGACTAATAAACACGAAAATTTAAGAAAAAAGTTTTCTAAAAAGATTTTCATGAAGGGTTCTTTTAGAAAAGTTTTTCTAAAGACTTTTTAGCTGAAATGCAATCGAAATATGCACTCTAAGTAAGGCTCTTACAATAATCTAAGACTTTTAATGAATTTAACATTTACACACTAGTCTTCAAAGATTCTTCATCGAATTCTTCAATTTCTTCATCTTTCTTCATCGCCTTAGATGAAATGCAGTTGATTTCACTTGCTCATCATCAAAACCTTGTACTTGAAGTATCATGTGCGGCTTCATTGTCGTAACAACATATTGCATGTTTTCTTTTCTTCTTCACTAGATTTATCAATTAGTGAAGATTTAACATTTGTTAGCACATGCTGGGTCTTGTTATGGGTTAATAAATACCCTCTTCCTCCTCCACATTCCAAAATTCGTCCCATTGAGTTTTTCAATTTTGGACAACTCAACCATGACTATTCGGTTTACCATTAGCCTAATTATAAACAAATATTAGAATTAACAAAAACTATTTCAAGTAATATTTATAAATATAACTAGTTTCAATCCTTAAGCTAGTTTTACATGCAACATGATCTTTAAATATGCAAGAAATACACAAAAAATGCTAAATTTTTAAGTTGACAAAAATAAGTACTAGGTGTTTTTCAAAAACTCAGGACCACCTTTCTGCAATTTTAAAAAATAAAAGAATAGGTTATGCATAAATAGAAACACAAAAACCTGTTTATGTAAATTTCTGAGTTAAACAGAAAGTATAAACAACCTTTCTATAATTTCAAAAAAAATCAGTAACACTGTTATGTAATATTCATCAAAAGAGAACCCTGTTTGAAACTTTTTGAGGTTATCAAAAAAGTAAGACCACTTTTATGTAATTATCAGAAAAGCCAAAATATTGTTTCTGAAAACTAATAAATAGAAACCCAAATTCTAAGGATTTCTATAGGAAAGGTTTATTTATGGAAATTTCAGAAATCAAACCACAGAATAGTAAATAACGTTGGTTCTTAAATGTAATTTTTGATAATAAAATAGTCTAAAATAAAATATAACAAATTATACTATATAAAATCATTTTTAAGAAAAATAAAGAAGGGTCTCGACCCTTCTTCTTTCTCAAAACTGAAAACCCAGAATACCCTAACCCCTTGATGCCTTGACCTCCCGCATTCGCCACTGTGGGTTTTTCTGGCGATGAGCTGCCGAAGTGGAGGTTCATGTTTGGCCGACAAAGGCGTTGGCTTCTAGCGATGGTGCGTTCCAACGGAGGCTCTAGGAGTGTAAAACTTATAAAATTTTTAGAGAAAATAAATAAAGAAATTACTTTTTTTTGAGTGGAAAATAGGTTTTTAGCTTTAACTGTGTATTGTGTGTGTTTTACATGATTAATTTTACTTTTCTGGCAAAGAAGGGTAAAATAGTTATTTCAATAATTTACACAAATAAGATACTATTAAAATATTCAATTTATTCGTTTTAATAAACCACCAACTCATTTAGGCATGTTTGAGATGTTTCGAACTTAATAAAACACATTCTAATGATTTTTGGAATAATTTCTTAAAAAGGGTAATTTGGTAATAATAGCTCTTATAAAAACATTTTAACGGAACAAATTATTGTTTTAGAACACTATTTTTGTCAAAAATTAGATTATTAATTGCTAAATAGTTTTAGCTAGAATTTTCTTCCATTTTTGGTTTGAGGTTCGTTATTTTATTTTATTTTGGTTTATATATATATATATATATATATATGCCATTTTGGGGTGGACCGAACTGGGTCTGATCCCAACCCAATAACCCTTTTCACCCCGTAAAACCCTAAATCCACGTTCTTCCTCCTGTTTCTCTTCTTTCACTGTTAGCAGCCGCCTCCCCCACCTGAGTCCTCTTCTTTTTTTTTCCTTCCCCGTTCGTAGGCCGCCTGAGCAGCACCATCATCGACGCCCTCTTTCTCTCCCAATTCCTTCTTTTCTTCCCCTCCACTTCTCATCTTTCTTTTCCCATTTTTGTTCACCCTCTCTCTCACGCAGCCCAATTTCCCCCCTTCTACCTTCCCCATCCACAGTCTCGCCGAAACCGTGCCGCTGTTGACCTCTGCTTGTCGGTGAACGTCTGTTTCCTTCCTCTCTTCTTCCCCCTCCTTCTTCCTTTTTTTTTTCTTTTCTTTCGTTCCTTGCTAGGGTAACATTTGAAAACCTCATCATTGTCGCCACCTTCCTCCTCTTGTTTGCCGAAATCCAACTGCTGCTATGAGCCCGATGTTGCTGCCACACACGTCAGGAACCTCGACTATTGCCATGTAACATTCTTCTCTCCCTCCTCTTCTCTGCAACCCCCATTTTTGGGTTGCTGGTGGTGCTAAGAGCCACCATTACCCCTTCTTCGAACGTCATCCATCGGGGGTGCACCCCCTACTTCTGGTTTCTACCAGGAGTTGCGTGGGTGTTTGGGCTCTGTCGAGAATAGAGCCACCGCCCGGGGGTGACTCTCTCTCTCTCTCTCTCTCCGGGCATTTCCCCTTCCCTCTGTTGTTTCAGCCAGACAGTTTCCCACTTCGTGCTTATTTTGTAAGTCTGTCGCATAACCACCAAAGGCTCCTTCTGTCGAGCTTCCCCTTGTTCGTGGTGGCCCGTCTATTTCCTTGTTCTCCCTAATTCACCTAACCTTTGATGTTTTCCCCTATTTCCTTCGGTGTTCTGCCAAAGATCAAGACGAGCTTGAGCTCGACCCTCTCAACGTCGATTGAACCTAACAACCAGGAGAAGTGTGGCTACCCGATGCTCTCAAGTTCTGATGATAGAATCAATGTCTGTCTCTATTGCTCATCGATGGTGTCTGCCTTTGGGTTGCTGCTATGGTTCCCCACCCGAACCACCCTACAACCATGTCTAGTGTCGCTTGCTGCCTGAGATTTCTAGGCCAGCTGAACTCATATTTAAGGAACTCACCGTGAACCTGATTCCATCCTTGTGTTTGCCTTTCTTCATGCTGGGTTTTGCCCTCCTCTTGTATCCAAGGGATCCCAGCTATACCAGGCTCTCACCGTGCCCAAACTAACACACTACAATAAAGCAGTGGATTAGCGACGACCACATTCCGTCGCTAATCCGTCGCTAACATGGTTAGCGATGGATTAGCGACAACGAGGCGACAGTATGCTTACGTCGCGAATATTTCGACGCTAACTGGCGACAAAATTATTCCGTCGCCAGGTCCGTCGCTAATTGTGACGGAATAACGAGCGCTATATTCCGTCGCCAATCCGCCGGTACTAAACGGCGACCACGGCTTTGCGACGGATTTACTTCCGTCGCTATGCCGTCGCTAGATTAATATGAATAGCGACGGATGGTTCCGTCGCAAACACGAAAAAAAATAAAAAAAAAATTATTTGAAAATTAAATACCGAGAACTGTACAATTTCTATTTCCTGTACAATTTATATTTCCTGTAAATAAAAAACAAACCACACAAAAAAAATCATATAACAAGAATCTACAACAATTAATCGTTCCACCTTAAAATTAAAAAGTTTAATTATTTACAATTCAACAATTACAATTAGGAAAAATAAAAAAAATAGAACTTCTTCAACACAGTCCTCTAATCATCACCAAGATTTTGTGCGTCTTCTTATTCATTGTCTTTATCTGTCCCTTCAGCTCCACTACGCTGATTATCGCTAGCAGCCTACACAAGAAAAGAAAAGTCAGTATTGATAAACAAAATATAATGAAATAAATTACACACTATATGTGATCTAAGGCAATAAAAAAACTCTATATGTGATTCTATCATGCTCATATGTGCTCTAAGGCAGACAAAAAGTTATATATATCTATATATCTATATATATATATATATATGTGATTCTATCATGCTCATATGTATGCTAAGGCAGTCAAAAAATTGAATATGTGATTATAGCATGTTCATATGTGTTCTAAGGCATCTAGAAAAACTCTATATGTGATTCTACCATGCTCAGATGTGCTTTAAGGCAGGCAAAAAACTATATATGTGATTCGATCATGCTCGTATGTGTGCTAAGGCAGTAAAAAAATTGAATATGTGAATATAGCATGCGCATATGTGCTCTAAGGCAGGCAAAGCAAAAATTTTTATATGTGATTCTATCATAAATGATATATAACACATTCATATGTGTTCTAAGGCAGTAAAAAAACTCTATATGTTATTATAGCATGCTCATATTTGTGCTAAGGCAGTCAAAAAACTGAATATGTGATTATAATATGCTCATATGTGTTCTTAGGCAGTCAAAAAACTGAATATGTGATTATAGCATGCTCATATGTGTTCTAATGCAGTCAAAAAAACTTTATATGTGATTCTATCATGCTCATATGTGTTCTTAGGCAGGCAAAAAACTTTATATGTGATTATAGCATGCTCATATGTGCTCTAATGCAATAAAAAAACTCTATATGTTATTATAGCATGCTCATATGTGCTCTAAGGCAGTCAAAAAACTGAATATGTGATTATAACATGCTCATATGTGTTCTTAGGCAGGCAAAAAACTGAATATGTGATTCGAGCATGCTCATATGTGTTCTAATGCAGTCAAAAAAACTTTATATGTGATTCTATCATGTTTATATGTGCTCTAAGGCAGACAAAAAGTTATATATATATATATATATATGTGATTCTATCATGCTCATATGTGTGCTAAGGCAGTCAAAAAATTGAATATGTGATTATAGCATGTTCATATGTGTTCTAAGGCATCTAGAAAAACTCTATATGTGATTCTACCATGCTCAGATGTGCTTTAAGGCAGGCAAAAAACTATATATGTGATTCGATCATGCTCGTATGTGTGCTAAGGCAGTAAAAAAATTGAATATGTGAATATAGCATGCTCATATGTGATCTAAGGCAGGCAAAGCAAAAAATTTTATATGTGATTCTATCATAAATGATATATAGCATGTTCATATGTGTTCTAAGGCAGTAAAAAAACTCTATATGTTATTATAGCATGCTCATATGTGTGCTAAGGCAGTCAAAAAACTGAATATGTGATTATAATATGTGATGATGCATGAAATGCACATCATGTAAACAAGTTTTTCATGCATTTTGTATCAAGTTTAAGGTTTCAAACTCATGTTTAGATGTGTTTTGATAGTAAGGGGCTATGGTTCAAATTTCAGAAAAATCGAAGTTAAAATGAGAGAGTTATGGCTATTTCAGTGTTTGGGCACGAATTTCGAGGTGGATCGTATCCATATCCGACCAAATTAGGTTAATTGGACCTTGGATCAACTCTTAGAAAGCCCAAAACCCAACCCACATGCCTATCCATATCCATTTCAAAAAGTTTTTCTGAAAACCCCCCAGAAAGTGGCGCCTAGCAAATTTTATTTTTTTAACATTCTTTCTGAAAAATGTCAAAACTATAAATAGTTTTTTTTAAAGAACCCTAGGCGTCTTTGGCTGTGTTTGGACGCCCCTTGCAGTGAATCTACTCCAGCAACTCCTTCCCCTCCATCCCCTACACGTTTTGGCCATTGAAGACCGGCCTATGCTTGGTTTCCAAGCATATTTCGAGCCCCTTTGTGTTTTCTTTTCATTTCTTTCTTGTTCCTTGCTGTCTTTTCACCATTTTTTTGTATTTTTGCAGGTGTAGCAGAAGTGGAGACCATTAACCTTGTGCGGGAGTGCGAAACACACCAACAAGGTGAGCCGGCCCTACCTCCATCCGGCTTTCTACACCCTTCGATCGAGAATCGGCTCACATTCCATCGTCGGTGGATCTCCAACGTGTAGCAGCTGCAAAAGATGCCATTTTTTGGTGAAATCCAGCATTCTCGAACTGTGTAGGACGTCCATCTCCAGCCACGGTCCACTCTTTTTCATCCCCCCGGTCGTCGGATCTTCCAAAAGGTAGGTCTTCTTCTTCCTTCTCTTCTAGCTAAAACCGAAAGTGAGTGTTGCTTTTCTTTTATTATTTTCGGTGTGTTTCTTGTTTTTATTTTTGGTTCAACCTTAGAGTAGCATTCGTGCATAGACCAGCACGTTAGATATAGGTTTTGTTTTATTGTTTTCATGTTTGATTAACGACTCTCATTGTTTTTCAATCAAAACGTGTAAATCGGCTAGAGTTTTTCTAGCCGATTTGAGTTTTTGTTTCCAACGTGTCTCATTGTGGAGTTTACAGAAAATCTAATAAAAAATTTCCATTTTGATTCATTTTAATCGTTTGGTTGTGTGTTATGATTGTGTGTTCAATTAAAAAGCAAAATCCAAAAATCGGCTAGACTTATTCTAGCCGATTCTTGATTTTTACAAAAATATTTTTCTTTGTTCTGATTTTTTTTTATGTTCAGCATGTGTATTGAGTTGTTTTGCTGAAAATCCAATTATAAAAGTTCAGTTTAGTTCATTTTATTCGTGGGTTGTGCTTGTGTCTTGGTTGTTTTCATTTTTGAAAAAGAAAAAAATCGGCTAGAGATATTCTAGCCGATCTTTACATTTTCGTTAAAAGTGTGTTTAGGTTGGTAAGACGTATGGTTTACTGTGTGTTTAGTATGTTAACAGTAGCATAAACTTGTGTTAGTCATTTCATTGTTTTAGGATTGATTTAACTAATTGTTTTAATCATTTTTTGTTTTTGTGTTTTGAATCTATTGAAGAAAATTACAAAAATCAAGTTTTCTTTTTTTTTCATGTTTTTAATTCCAGCATAGTGCTGTTATTGTTAGCATTTGTATAATTAGGAGTCCTTTTTATTATTTTCTAATTTAGTTTTATCAAAATAGTGGTTATTTAGTTTTATTGCTTTTTGTTAATTTATATTTTTATTTTTAATTTTCGTGTGGATCTTCTTCTTCCCCAAGGTGGGGCGACAGCCATTAGAGCTCTCCTTGAGCTCTTGGTCGATTTTTTTAGAAAGTCTTAATTGTCATTAGTTGAGTTAGGAAGGTGTCTAGGTACAATGTATTAGGGTTTTCTTTCTAGCCGTTTTTAGGGGTTAATTAAGTAGGTTTTGAGAATGAGGTTAGCATTAACTCCTAGGAAATCGATTTTCCATTTAATTCCTTTTATTCCCTAGGTAGATTTAATTCTTTTAGTTTAGAAAGTAGAGCCAATTGAAGTTGGCGATTTTTGAGAAGGGAGGCAATTAAGGCATTGAAATTTGGAAAGTTTGGAAAGAGGTAAGTTTCAAAAATCATGTGGGGTATTTAAAGAAGGATTTAAGTCTTGATTGCCTATTAATAGGGAGTTACAAATTGAGATTTGAGAAGCCAATTTAAAAATTAATTAAATTTCCAAATTAGGTATTTATGGGTTCAAGAAAGAAATAATTGCATTTAAATTCTTGGTTGGAAAGCCAAAATCGTGTGACTATCTAGGTGGACGGTTTGGCTTCTCAAAAAGGAATTAATAGCAATTAAAGATTTTCACTTACCTTGGGTGGAGAAATTGCATTGATCCAAGTTTCCAAATTGGTTTTAAAAGCTAATTAAGGTTGTAACTCCCCATTAGAAGGACGATTTTTGGAATTCTCAATTTCCAAAATTATCTTTGAGCTTTTATTGTGTGCCTACCCCTCTAACCGTCCCTAGTGAATTAGCATCATTTAGAATTAACTAATATAGTTAATTCCATTGACTAAGCATAGGAACCGAGCCCAGTCAAACCCTAGTCAAGACCGAGCCTAGCTCGAGTCAAACCCTAGTCGAGTCCACCTATTGAAACCTACCCTAACCGAATGAACTTAGTTGACTTAGTTAGGTGTGCCTTGTGTCCAAGTCAACTTGAACCCTAGTCAAACACAACTCGACCCTAGTTGACTAAGTCAACCCTAAACCGAGTCCAAGACCTAGACCTAACCCTAACTAAGTCTAGCCAAGTCAACCTAGCCTAGCCTAAGTCAAAGTCAAGACAAACCCAAGGTCGATTCAACCTTAACCCAGTCAACCCAACCTAAGTTTAGGTCAACCGAGTCCACCTAAATCAAGCCGACCCTAGTTGACTAAGTCAACCCCAAAACCGAACCCAACTAGTTCGGCCAAACCTAGCCGAGTCCACACTAGTCCTAGTCGAGTCAAACATAGCTCGAGCCTATCCAAGTCAAGACCAAACCAAACCGAGTCCATTGAAGTCAACCAACCCTAGTCCTAGTCGAACCCGTGTCCTATTGTTCCATTTTAGTCCCATATTTTTTAGATTTAACTCATAGTGATTTTTGATTAGCTAATGTAGTTATTTCTTTAAGTGTTTAGCTAAAATTTATATTTGTTGATTTGATGGGTGTTTGTTAGTTTATCGTTTGTTGATTAGTTAGTTAGTATAGCGTAGTTAGTTTATAGTTGGTACATCATTTAGTCATATATTTAACTGCATTATTTAGTGTTTTGATTGTAATTGCATTAGTATTTCATTTAGTGCATAGTCATAACACGCATGTCATACTTCGTGTAGAGTTCATTTAGCTTCATTATAGTTAGCATCTGCATATAATCAGTTATATAGGATTAATTAAGTTTGTATTGCATGTAGATTACATTCTTAGTGGGTAAAATAGTTCACATAGTGAATAGTGCACTCAAATAAAAACCAGATTTTTGCCCAGTCGCACCAGCCTTATTTTCTGTACAAAAATTCTGTGTTTTCCAAAAACTTTTATTCTATTCACTTGCTAGACGTGTTATTTGACTGCAGACCAAATTTCAGCTCATTCGGAGTTGATTTGGTCTGATTTTTAAGCGTTTTGCGAAAACCGCTTTTTCTGGATTTCAAATTACAGGACTTTCGATATCCTGATTTTTCCCAGATTTGAAACGCTTATATCTGGAGTTCCAGATATCGTTTTTTCATTCTTTAAAAACTGTCAGATTGTTTAATCTGTCAGTTGCAGAACAAAACAAATTTCGGAAAAATCGAACCTCGTTTGCTATGTCAAACAATGGTTTTACGATAACCTGTCAGAAAGCTATTTTGCACTAGTTAGGGGCATTTTCGTAATTTCCTTAGATTCGGCATTTTAGGCCTGTTTTCATTAGTTGCTGCATTTTAGGAGTTGCATAATCATCATACAGCATTAGTAGAAGTAAGTTGGTTAATTTTAGAATTAGTTTAGTATTTTATTTAATTTTTGTTTGATAAGTAGCATTTGTTTTAGTATTTTCGTAAAATTAGAATTAGTGCTAGTTACTGTTTGCATTATTAGAATAGAATACTAACTCTGTATTTTTCTGCATTTTTAGGTTGTAAAGCATTTTTAATTTCCAGGGTTATCTTCCAAGTGTGAGGAGCGAATAATTGGCGAAAAGATGGAAATACCCTTGATGTGGAGCAAAAGAAGTAGTTGCTTGTTTATTATCATTTTAGTGATTAAGTGTATTTGTATTAGTTTCATAATTGTAGATTGACAATTGTCATTAATAAATTAAATTTTCTAGAAATATCTTGATTAATTCCTGTTCCCTGAGGATTCGACCCGTACTTACCATTTTGTGGAAAGTCGCTTTTTATATTTTTGGTTGACGATTTTCCAAAGTTTTATTGAAAATAATTGTTTTAAAAAGATCATTTCAAAATATCAACCAAATTTTGGCGCTGTTGCCGGGGAAGGGTGAATTAATTACTTTATTTCTTAGAGTTTGATTTATTAATTTGTTTTAGTTAGTTAATTAGTTGTTTTATTTTTAGTTAGTAGGATTAGTAAGTGAATATAGGATTAACATAGTTAGTAAATATAGGATTCATGTTATGTTCTTTCTAGGATTCACTTAAAATTCATTCTGCAAGGAGCGATTAGACAGGTGGGTTTTAGAAAAACTTAGTTTGTGATTTCCTGTATTTATCTTTTTAGTACTTTAGAGTAGTTTAATTTGTTATTTCATTTACTTAGTTAGATCATTCTGACATAATTAGTTTAGCATATTTGTTTTGTAATTGTCTATTTTGTGTTATTTACATTTTAGTATCTGTGTTAGTTTATTTTTTATTTTTAGATTTAGGTCATTCGCTTACATCTGGTCTTAGCACCAGTGTATGCAGGGTCGACAAGGTCTAGGAACCCCATTACACCCATTTGTTGACAACCCAGAGAGAATTTTACATTCTCATCGAAGTTCGGCAACAATGGCTGACATGGATCCTCCACCTCCACCCCCAGTTCTTTCACGCCCTCTGCGGGAATACTTCATTCCCACAGACTATGTTCAGGCATCTTGCATTCGGAGACCCGATGTAGGAGCGTCGCATTATGAGATTAAGGCCAGTATTATTCAGATGCTTCCATCCTTTTATGGCCTTAGTCACGAGGATCCCTACCGACATTTAGATGAATTCCTCGAAATCTGTTCTACTTTTAAGATACAGAATTTCGATGATGATGCGTTGAGGTTGACTCTATTCCCCTTTTCATTGAAGGACAAAGCCAAGTATTGGCTAAAGTCCTTAGATTCTGTAGAAATAGAGTCATGGGATCAATTACAATAGGAGTTTCTTCGGAAATATTTTTCCATTGGTCGTACAAACCAATATCGTAGAGCCATCACTAGCTTTTCAGAGCTAGATGGTGAGCGCTTTCATGAGACCTGGGAGAGAATGAAGGATCTCCTCAGGAAATGTCCCCATCATCAGGTGCCGAAATGGCAACTGGTGCAGAGCTTCTATGATGGATTATCTGACAAGAATCGTCAGATGATCGACTCTTCATGTGGAGAGACATTCATGCTGAAGAGCGAGGACGAAGCATGGAGGCTATTTGATACATTGGCCGAGAATTCACTCCACCATGCTTCGAGCTCTCATTCTGATAGAGCCACACCTAGCATTCAGAAGAAAGCTGGTGTTCTTGAATTGGTCCATCTACTGCACTACAGTGCAAGGTAGACATGATTGCTCAGAAGCTGGACCAGCTTCTCTTAGGACCATCCACTACACAGCAGGTGTGTACTCTTTGTGCCAGTCCGGCACACGAGATCACTGAGTGCCCTTCGGCAGCTCAGTACCCTGAATTTGTTCAAGAACAAGTTCAGGCAGCTCAAGGTTACGTCAGACTGCCGAATAACCCATTTTCATCGACATATAATCCGGGTTGGCGTAACCATCCCAATTTTTCATGGAAGAATCCACAGTCTTCCACGCAGATGCCTACACCCTCTCAGCCAGTTCGGCAGTCATCTTTTACTCAGTCATTTCAAAGACCGAACTATTCTCAGTCTTCTTCTTCTTCTGTCACTCCCCCGATTCAGCAGGAGTCTGCCCCACAGACATCTTTTGAGAAGAGACTTCTCCAGGCATTCCAAGAGGTGAAAACCTCTAATCAGAACGCCTTCGAAAAGTGTAGCCAGATTTTGAGCTCACATACGCAGTCCATTGCGAAGTTAGAATCGCAAATGGGACAGTTAGCTGAGGCTATTAGTAGGAGACCCGAGGGTACATTGCTGAGTCAGGCTGTCATGAACCCGAAGGGTAAGAACCAGATGACTGGAGGCCCATTTCATACTGAGACACAGCAGCAGGCTAAATCAGTTATGGCCTTGAGGAGTGGACGTGAGTATCACGTCGAGAGCAGAGAGCGAGAGAGTAGAGAGAGGATAGAGGAGCCAGAGACCATTGTTTCACCTACGTCGGCTCAGCCATCATCCCCATCACCATCATCATCTTCATCATCATTATTATCTTCATCCTCAGAGAAGAAGGATAGGAGTGAGCCTTCTCACAAAGAGGAGGAGCCAGCAGAGTATATTCCCCCACCACCCTATCCCAAAGCATTAGAGTCTCCCGTGTTTAGAGGGAAGCAAGGTGCGAAGATCCAGGACATGCTTGATATATTCAAGCATGTGCAGATCAACCTACCTTTGCTTGATGTGATTCAGCAGGTGCCGGCATATGCCAAATTCCTGAAGGAACTATGTACACAGAAGCATAAATCTAGAGAGAGAGTTCCTAACAGGGTCCATTTGACTAAGCAGGTGAGTTCAGTACTTCAGCATCAGACACCACCAAAGCTCAAGGACCCTGGAGCCCCTATCATTGCGTGTACCATAGGGAATATCCGGATAGAACGCGCATTGCTCGATCTTGGAGCAAGCGTGAACATTCTGCCCGGGTATTTCTTTGATTCTTTCGGGCTAGGAGAGATGAGATCGACTCCGATTACACTTCAACTGGCAGATCGTTCTGTTAAGGTACCGAGAGGTGTCTTGGAGGACATGCTAGTTAAGGTGGATGACTTTTATTTTCCAGTCGATTTCATTATTCTTGATATGGAAGGAGTAGACAGCCAGCACCAGACTCCGATTATTTTAGGCAGACCATTCTTGGCGACTGCCAATGCGTGCATCAACTGTAGGACCGGAGCCATGGATCTCTCATTCGGCAATCGAAAGGTCAAGCTGAATATTTTCAATGCCGCAATGGGACCAGCAGGAGACATGGACTGCTTTCATGTAGATATTGCACATGAGTTAGTAGAGGAGCAGCCCGAGTTGTACATTACTGAGGATTCTTTAGATTTGTACCATATAGAGAAGAATAGCGGTGTAGATAGTGTAGAGGTGTCTAGAGTGTCGTCGGAGAGACCACCTTGGGGAGCTGTCAGGGAGCCTCTTCCACCACTTGCGGAGACCCCCGCCAAATCGTCGATCGAGTCACCTCCGAAACTTGAGTTGAAACCCTTACCGGATTCACTCAAGTATGCATACCTCGGAGATGAGGAGACTCTACCGGTGATCATCTCGTCCTTGCTCACTAAGGAGCAAGAACATATATTGCTGACTATTCTTCGAGAGCACAAGGCAACGATTGGCTGGGGAGTTGCTGATCTGAAGGGGATTGATCCTTCATTCTGCATGCATAGAATCCATTGTGATGAGGAAGTCAAGCCATTTAGGGATATGCAGAGAAGGCTAAATCCCAACATGAAGGAAGTGGTAAAGAAAGAGGTAGTGAAGTGGTTGGATGCCGGAATCATTTACCCTATTTCTGATAGCCAGTGGGTCAGTTCAATTCAGGTTGTGCCGAAGAAGTCAGGACTCACTATGGTTGAGAATGAGAAGGGTGAGAGAATTCCGATGAGGACCACTACAGGATGGCGAGTCTGCATCGATTATAGGAAGCTGAATGTGGCAACTAGGAAAGATCATTTCCCATTTCCATTCATTGATCAGATCTTAGAGAGACTCGCAGGGCAGAGCTACTACTGTTTTCTAGATGGATATTCAGGATACAATCAGGTAGCTGTCCATCCTGATGACCAGGAGAAGACCACATTTACATGTCCTTATGGCACCTTCGCGTTTAGACGTATGCCTTTTGGGCTCTGTAATGCCCCGACTACTTTTCAGAGGTGCATGCTTGCTATCTTCTCGGACATGATTGATGATGTGATGGAAGTTTTTATGGACGACTTTTCAGTGTATGGCTCTTCTTTTGAAGATTGCCTCCAAAAACTTACTCGAGTACTGAGTAGGTGTGCGGAGACCAATCTCGTCCTGAGTTGGGAAAAGAGCCATTTTATGGTCCAGGAGGGGATTGTGCTAGGACACATTGTGTCCAAGCGTGGTATTGAGGTTGACAGAGCGAAGGTGGAATCCATTTCCCGTTTGACTCCACCCACCTCTGTGAGGCAGATTCGATCATTTTTAGGGCATGCGGGATTTTACAGGCGGTTCATAAAAGATTTCAGCAAAATCTCTTGACCGCTCTGCACTTTATTGGAGAAAGACCAGCCCTTTGTTTTCGGTGAGGATTGTATGAAGGTCTTTGAGATTCTCAAAGAGGCCTTGATTACTGCACCTATTTTGAGACCTCCAGATTGGACTCTCCCATTTGAGATTATGTGCAATGCATCTGATTACGCTATGGGGGTTATTTTAGGACAACGCATTGATAGGAAACCCTATGTGATCTACTATGCGAGTAGAACTTTGTCTGATGCCCAGATGAATTATACTACGACAGAGAAGGAGCTACTTGCGGTAGTTTTTGCATTGGATAAATTCAGGTCCTATTTACTCGGTTCGAAGGTGGTTGTCTATTCTGACCATTCTGCATTGAAATATTTGTTGAATAAGAAAGACACCAAACTGAGATTGATTCGTTGGGTCCTACTACTACAAGAGTTTGATCTCGAGATTCGAGATAAGAAGGGAAGCGAGAATGTAGTAGCAGACCATCTTTCCAGACTGATCGTGGAGACCGCGCAGGATCAAAGGCCGATCAGTGATTCTTTCCCCGACGAGCAGATCATGTCAGTCAGTACACCGCAGTTACCCTGGTTTGCAGATATTGTGAACTATCTGGTTTCGAGGCAGATACCTGAGCATTGGAACAAGAATGAGCGTGAGAGATTCCTATCTCAGGTAAGGCACTATTATTGGGATGAACCAGAGTTGTTCAAATACTGTGCAGACCAGATCATTAGGAGATGTGTTCCGGAGGAGGAGTACCAGGCCATTCTGAATTTTTCCCATTCATTAGCCTGTGGAGGGCATTTTAGTAGTAGGAAGACGGCTGCCAAGGTTTTGCAGTCAGGATTTTATTGGCCCACACTCCACAGGGATGCTCATGAGTTCTGTAGGCGATGCCTGCGATGTCAGCAGATTGGGAACATGTCCAAGAGGGACATGATGCCCTTGCTTCCGATTTTGATAGTCAAGATTTTTGATGTTTGGGGCATTGATTTCATGGGACCATTTCCACCTTCATTCGGAAATCTATACATTCTGGTGGCGGTTGATTATGTGTCCAAGTGGGTCGAGGCTGTGGCAACCAAGACCAATGATCACAGAGTAGTGCTTAAGTTCATTAAGCACAACATTTTCAATCGTTTTGGTGTGCCACGTGCGATGATTAGCGATGGTGGCAAGCATTTTAGGAATGTACAGATAGCTTCTCTGCTGAGAAGATATTCTGTCAATCATAGATTCACCACTCCATATCATCCGCAGACTAGTGGACAGGTTGAAGTGTCCAATAGGGAGATTAAGCAAATTTTAGAAAAGACAGTTCGTCCGGACCGCAAGGATTGGTCCCAGCGCTTAGATGACGCACTTTGGGCATACAGAACTGCATTCAAGACTCCCATTGGCATGTCTCCGTATCGCCTTGTATTCGGGAAAGCATGCCATCTTCCTGTCGAGCTAGAGCATAGAGCGTATTGGGCTATCAAGAAATTGAATTTTGACCTCACCTAGGCTGACAAAGAGAGAGCATTGCAGCTCTCAGAATTAGAGGAACTCAGGAATGATGCGTACGAGAATGCCAAACTATACAAAGCTCGCACGAAAGTATTTCATGATAAGCATATTGTCAGAAAAGTGTTTGATCCAGATCAGAAAGTGTGGCTATACAATTCTCGTTTGCATTTATTCCCAGGGAAGTTGAGATCGAGATGGACAGGCCCGTACATTATAAAAGAAGTATTTCCCCATGGAGCAGTAACATTATTTGATCCTATGACCCAAGGTACATTCAAGGTAAATGGGCAAAGATTGAAGCCCTTCATTTCATATGCCTTGCAGGATGGTGAGTGTGAGATAGTGCATCTCACGAAGGCATGAGGATTCGACCAGAGAGATGTATCATATGTACATTAATTTGTTTTTCATTTCAGAGTTTTTCTTTATTCAGTATTTCATTTCACATGTGCTAACTTGTGTTTTGATGTATACAGGATGAATTTAACATTTAGTGTATCAGTTACCAGGTGCATGGAAGAGCTTTCAAAGAATTCAAAGATCAGATGAAATTCAACTTCAGAAGCTCAGAGCAAATCAGGTTGTATCTATCCTTTCTCCCATATTTTTGTTAGTGTCTTTTAGTGTGCATGTGCATTACATTTTTACTTATTTTGTATGCCACTAGGGACAATGTCATTCAAGCATGGGGGGGTGGTTTAGATGCATGCACACAAAAATTTGAGAATAAGTTGTAACATATATGATTATTTTTGGCATAATCTAACAGTTTATAAATTTTTAAGCCCCATAAATTTTTTTTTCTGAACTGAGTCAAATAGAGTAGTTATTCATGAGAAAATTCAAAGAAAAGATAGTATTTGATTGTTAGAAAATTTTGAATCACTTTAGTATAAGTATGCACAGTATGTTTTCTGAAAGAAATAAGCAATGGAAAGATGTGTTTGAAAAATGAGTTTAAAAGAATAGAGCTACGTTTAGTTGTTGATGTCTTCGTGAATCCTAGTAGTGGAACTCAGACACGAGATGAAGTGTTTGAGTATCTTAACGAAAAGGATAACGAAGGAGATCATCTTCTTGTCTAAGTCGATATCTGTGGCCTTTGTAGTTCGAGTAAGTAGAATCTGAAGGGTGTTTTACACCTGGTGCCCCAAAGCCAGCTGGTTTGGGAGTCACCGGTTCGAAAGCTTGTTACATGGACTGCATAGAAAGCCTAAGAGATAGAGACATTGCACATGACGAGAGGCAGACTATACGTAAACTATTAGAATAGAAGGTCTAGTGACTCGAGCAATTAAGTCCGAGGGATACTTTGTATCTAGTGCCCTAAGGTTGGCCAGCCTGGGAGTCACTGACCCAAAGCTCGCTACATGGGTCACGAAAACTGACTATTCGAAATAGTGCTCATATGAGAAGAATGCGCAAGAGATCAAAAGTTGAAAAAAGAGTGAAAATGAAAGAAAAAGAATGTGCTGAATGAGAAAAATTTCATTGCTTAGGCATATATGTGTATTACTGTGCAAAAAATATACAAGTGAGAATAAATGAGTAAAACATGAGAATACTTGACTTTCAGAGAAAAATCATGAACTAGCTACAATATTAGAAAAGTGAAGGAAAAGAATTTTTACTGTGGCGGCATGAGATTTTTAAACTTGTTTTGAGAATGTCAATTACATGAAATATTTGTTCCAACTGCATTCTTAAGAGCCTAATATTTTTGAAAGATCATCCTCGCATTTCATTGATGTTTGTGGGTAGCATCTCTGCAAACCCTCACGAGACCTTACTCGTCCACTAGTGTAAGCTAGGGGTTTAAAGGGCTTGTTGCATACGCTAAATGCAACCGTGATTCCTACGAAAGTGAGTTAGTATTATGCATTCATGCTTAGCATTTCTTGTCTTCGTTGCATATCATAATTAGGGTTTGTTAAGGGACTAACAAACATTCAAGCATGGGGGTATTTGATGATGCATGAAATGCACATCATGTAAACAAGTTTTTCATGCATTTTGTATCAAGTTTAAGGTTTCAAACCCATGTTTAGATATGTTTTGATAGTAAGGGGCTATGGTTCGAATTTCAGAAAAATCGAAGTTAAAATGAGAGAGTTATGGCTATTTAAGTGTTTGGGCACGAATTTCGAGGTGGATCGGATCCATATCCGACCCAATTAGGTTAATTGGACCTTGGATCAACTCTTAGAAAGCCCAAAACCCAACCCACACGCCTATCCATATCCATTTCAAAAAGTTTTTCTGAAACCCCCCCCAGAAAGTGGCGCCTAGCAAATTTTATTTTTTTAACCTTCTTTCTGAAAAATGTCAAAACTATAAATAGTTTTTTTTTAAAGAACCCTAGGCGTCTTTGGCTGTGTTTGGACGCCCCTTGCAGTGAATCTACTCCAGCAACTCCTTCCCCTCCATCCCCTACACGTTTTGGCCATTGAAGACCGGCCTATGCTTGGTTTCCAAGCATATTTCGAGCCCCTTTGTGTTTTCTTTTCATTTCTTTCTTGTTCCTTGCTGTCTTTTCACCATTTTTTTGTATTTTTGCAGGTGTAGCAGAGGTAGAGACCATTAACCTTGTGCGGGAGTGCGAAACACACCAACAAGGTGAGCCGGCCCTACCTCCATCCGGCTTTCTACACCCTTCGATCGAGAATCGGCTCACATTCCATCGTCGGTGGATCTCCAACGTGTAGCAGCTGCAAAAGATGCCATTTTTTGGTGAAGTCCAGCATTCTCGAACTGTGTAGGACGTCCATCTCCAGCCACGGTCCGCTCTTCTTCATCCCCCCGGTCGTCGGATCTTCCAAAAGGTAGGTCTTCTTCTTCCTTCTCTTCTAGCTAAAACCGAAAGTGAGTGTTGCTTTTCTTTTATTATTTTCGGTGTGTTTCTTGTTTTTATTTTTGGTTCAACCTTAGAGTAGCATTCGTGCATAGACCAGCACGTTAGATATAGGTTTTGTTTTATTGTTTTCATGTTTGATTAACGACTCTCATTGTTTTTCAATCAAAACGTGTAAATCGGCTAGAGTTTTTCTAGCCGATTTGAGTTTTTGTTTCCAATGTGTCTCATTGTGGAGTTTACAGAAAATCTAATAAAAAATTTCCATTTTGATTCATTTTAATCGTTTGGTTGTGTGTTATGATTGTGTGTTCAATTAAAAAGCAAAATCCAAAAATCGGCTAGACTTATTCTAGCCGATTCTTGATTTTTACAAAAATATTTTTCTTTGTTCTGATTTTTTTTTATGTTCAGCATGTGTATTGAGTTGTTTTGCTGAAAATCCAATTATAAAAGTTCAGTTTAGTTCATTTTATTCGTGGGTTGTGCTTGTGTCTTGGTTGTTTTCATTTTTGAAAAAGAAAAAAATCGGCTAGAAATATTCTAGCCGATCTTTACATTTTCGTTAAAAGTGTGTTTAGGTTGGTAAGACGTATGGTTTACTGTGTGCTTAGTATGTTAACAGTAGCATAAACTTGTGTTAGTCATTTCATTGTCTTAGGATTGATTTAACTAATTGTTTTAATCATTTTTTGTTTTTGTGTTTTGAATCTATTGAAGAAAATTACAAAAATCAAGTTTTCTTTTTTTTTTTCATGTTTTTAATTCCAGCATAGTGCTGTTATTGTTAGCATTTGTATAATTAGGAGTCCTTTTTATTATTTTCTAATTTAGTTTTATCAAAATAGTGGTTATTTAGTTTTATTGTTTTTTGTTAATTTATATTTTTATTTTTAATTTTCGTGTGGATCTTCTTCTTCCCCAAGGTGGGGCGGCAGCCATTAGAGCTCTCCTTGAGCTCTTGGTCGATTTTTTTAGAAAGTCTTAATTGTCATTAGTTGAGTTAGGAAGGTGTCTAGGTTCAATGTATTAGGGTTTTCTTTCCTAGCCGTTTTTAGGGGTTAATTAAGTAGATTTTGAGAATGAGGTTAGCATTAACTCCTAGGAAATCGATTTTCCATTTAATTCCTTTTATTCCCTAGGTAGATTTAATTCTTTTAGTTTAGAAAGTAGAGCCAATTGAAGTTGGCGATTTTTGAGAAGGGAGGCAATTAAGGCATTGAAATTTGGAAAATTTGGAAAGTTTGGAAAGAGGTAAGTTTCAAAAATCATGTGGGGTATTTAAAGAAGGATTTAAGTCTTGATTGCCTATTAATCGGGAGTTACAAATTGAGATTTGAAAAGCCAATTTGAAAATTAATTAAATTTCCAAAGTAGGTATTTATGGGTTCAAGAAAGAAATAATTGCATTTAAATTCTTGGTTGGAAAGCCAAAATCGTGTGACTATCTAGGTGGACGGTTTGGCTTCTCAAAAAGGAATTAATAGCAATTAAAGATTTTCACTTACCTTGGGTGGGGAAATTGCATTGATCCAAGTTTCCAAATTGGTTTTAAAACTAATTAAGGTTGTAACTCCCCATTAGAAGGACGATTTTTGGAATTCTCAATTTCCAAAATTATCTTTGAGCTTTTATTGTGTGCCTACCCCTCTAACCGTCCCTAGTGAATTAGCATCATTTAGAATTAACTAATATAGTTAATTCCATTGACTAAGCATAGGAACCGAGCCCAGTCAAACCCTAGTCAAGACCGAGCCTAGCTCGAGTCAAACCCTAGTCGAGTCCACCTATTGAAACCTACCCTAACCGAATGAACTTAGTTGACTTAGTTAGGTGTGCCTTGTGTCCAAGTCAACTTGAACCCTAGTCAAACACAACTCGACCCTAGTTGACTAAGTCAACCCTAAACCGAGTCCAAGACCTAGACCTAACCCTAACTAAGTCTAGCCAAGTCAACCTAGCCTAGCCTAAGTCAAAGTCAAGACAAACCCAAGGTCGATTCAACCTTAACCCAGTCAACCCAACCTAAGTTTAGGTCAACCGAGTCCACCTAAATCAAGCCGACCCTAGTTGACTAAGTCAACCCCAAAACCGAACCCAACTAGTTCGGCCAAACCTAGCCGAGTCCACACTAGTCCTAGTCGAGTCAAACATAGCTCGAGCCTATCCAAGTCAAGACCAAACCAAACCGAGTCCATTGAAGTCAACCAACCCTAGTCCTAGTCGAACCCGTGTCCTATTGTTCCATTTTAGTCCCATATTTTTTAGATTTAACTCATAGTGATTTTTGATTAGCTAATGTAGTTATTTCTTTAAGTGTTTAGCTAAAATTTATATTTGTTGATTTGATGGGTGTTTGTTAGTTTATCGTTTGTTGATTAGTTAGTTAGTATAGTGTAGTTAGTTTATAGTTGGTACATCATTTAGTCATATATTTAACTGCATTATTTAGTGTTTTGATTGTAATTGCATTAGTATTTCATTTAGTGCATAGTCATAACACGCATGTCATACTTCGTGTAGAGTTCATTTAGCTTCATTATAGTTAGCATCTGCATATAATCAGTTATATAGGATTAATTAAGTTTGTATTGAATGTAGATTACATTCTTAGTGGGTAAAATAGTTCACATAGTGAATAGTGCACTCAAATAAAAACCAGATTTTTGCCCGGTCACACCAGCCTTATTTTCTGTACAAAAATTCTGTGTTTTCCAAAAAAATTTATTCTATTCACTTGCTAGACGTGTTATTTGACTGCAGACCAAATTTCAGCTCATTCGGAGTTGATATGGTATGATTTTTAAGCGTTTTGCGAAAAACGCTTTTTCTGTATTTCAAATTACAGGACTTTCGTTATCCTGATTTTTCCCAGATTTGAAACGCTTATATCTGGAGTTCCAGATATCGTTTTTTTCATTCTGTAAAAACTATCAGATTGTTTAATCTGTCAGTTGCAGAACAGAACAAATTTCGGAAAAAGCGGACCTCGTTTGCCCTGTCAAACAGTGGTTTTACGATAACCTGTCAGAAAGCTATTTTGCACTAGTTAGGGGCATTTTCGTAATTTCCTTAGATTCGGCATTTTAGGCCTGTTTTCATTAGTTGCTGCATTTTAGGAGTTGCATAATCATCATACAGCATTAGTAGAAGTAAGTTGGTTAATTTTAGAATTAGTTTAGTATTTTATTTAATTTTTGTTTGATAAGTAGCATTTGTTTTAGTATTTTCGTAAAATTAGAATTAGTGCTAGTTGCTGTTTGCATTATTAGAATAGAATACTAACTCTGTATTTTTCTGCATTTTTAGGTTGTAAAGCATTTTTAATTTCCAGGGTTATCTTCCAAGTGTGAGGAGCGAATAATTGGCGAAAAGACGGAAATACCCTTGGTGTGGAGCAAAAGAAGTAGTTGCTTGTTTATTATCATTTTAGTGATTAACTGTATTTGTATTAGTTTCATAATTGTAGATTGACAAGTTTCATTAATAAATTAAATTTTCTAGAAATATCTTGATTAATTCCTATTCCCTGAGGATTCGACCCGTACTTACCATTTTGTGGAAAGTCGGTTTTTATATTTTTGGTTGAGGATTTTCCAAAGTTTTATTGAAAATAATTGTTTTAAAAAGATCATTTCAAAATATCAACCAATATGCTCATATGTGTTCTTAGGCAGTCAAAAAACTGAATATGTGATTATAGCATGCTCATATGTGTTCTAATGCAGTAAAAAAAACTTTATATGTGATTCTATCATGCTCATATGTGTTCTTAGGCAGGCAAAAAAACTTTATATGTGATTATAGCATGCTCATATGTGCTCTAATGCAATAAAAAAACTCTATATGTTATTATAGCATGCTCATATGTGCTCTAAGGCAGTCAAAAAACTGAATATGTGATTATAACATGCTCATATGTGTTCTTAGGCAGGCAAAAAACTGAATATGTGATTCGAGCATGCTCATATGTGTTCTAATGCAGTCAAAAAAACTTTATATGTGATTCTATCATGCTCATATGTGCTCTAAGGCAGACAAAAAGTTATATATATATATGTGATTCTATCATGCTCATATGTGTGCTAAGGCAGTAAAAAAATTGAATATGTGATTATAGCATGTTCATATGTGTTCTAAGGCATCTAGAAAAACTCTATATGTGATTCTACCATGCTCAGATGTGCTTTAAGGCAGTCAAAAAAACTATATATGTGATTATACCTGAGAGGAACCTGGAATCGAAGATCCCCTATCCTGAACAGCGGCCTTGATCTCATTTCGGAGAAAGGGGGCGACGGTGTATTGGAAGTAGTTATTCAGTGATTCATTAATGATCTCGCGTACATCATCACCGGAAAGAATAGTCGGCTGCTTGGAGCTTATGTCGGCGCAAGAAGTCGGTGAGCCGTAACTGGAAGAACCAATAACTGGTGAAGTGTTCATATTACTCCCAAACCCGAACACGCGACCTTTTTTGGGCTCACCTGCTGCAGTCACCCATGCTGTAGGATCAAATGATGGATGCTGAGTAGCGTCTTCGCCATATCGCTCTACCATCTGTTGCTCATATGCCTTCTACAAAATAATGTTTAAAGTATTCATTAATAATTAATGATAACATTATGATAACTTGCATATATATTGCAATGATTATTAATAGAATTAATACATACCGTTGTCGTTCTCGCCTTCTCTTATACGAATACTCCCGTGGTTTTCCGTTTATGTGTTTCTACAAACACATCCTTATATGGTACACTGCCTCCTTTTTCTGCTTCCTACGAAGTTAAATGACAAATGATTTAGTACACAAGTTTGCAACAATACTTAAAAAATTAATATTATATATTGATGAGTTACCATTTTCTTTAGGTGGCTCCCAAATGTCTTAGATCCACCTGTGTGTAGATGGGCTTCGGGCATCTTCGATCGATTTTGTGCAGCCTTCGCAGAGCGATTTCTAAATGCATCTCCCGCCCACTTATCACACATTTCATCCCAGTAATCTCTCCTGATAGTAATAGGACCATGGCCTTTCCACAGTAATGGATCATCTACTACGCCAAATGCTTTGTTTGCTGCAGTCTTCATAGTGTGCAGCATGTCTGCAAATCGATTGGCAGCCACCTTCTGCCACACCTTCCTTGCATTATTTTCTTCCACCGTAGTTGCGAAGCGATTCGAAGCCTACAAATATTTTCAGAAAGTTAGTAGACATTGCTTAAATAAATTAAATATGAAACACATTAACTATGAGGAACAACTGTATATCATGAATGAGGACCACAATCTGTCTAACACCTCCTTTGGGTACTCTTTCCATTGAGCAACTGGTCCAGGTAGTTGTTGAAGAAGTGAATTCCTAATCTCCCGTACTACTTCTTGTGGCTCAAACCTCGTGCTGCACATGAATTGTTACACAGTAAATATCAATATAAAATATTTAAAAGATATGCAATAATTGAAAACAAAATACTTACGGTCGATTATCGATATACACTATTTGAATGAGTCTTCTTGTGCCAGCCTGAGAAGACCCTGTTTTCTGTGTTGGCTGTTGACTTGTGCGATCAACTGGTGTAGGTGGGTCGTGTACAGGCGCAACATCATCTGTAAAAAAATACATTAGAAATTCTCAGAATGCGTATTTGAACTAATCAAGCATCCAATTAGTTATATGATATACCTATCATAGGAGCCCGTGAAGATGAAGGCTGAGCCTGGCTACTACTAAATGAGCGACCACTATAACCTCCACGAACCATATTCTAACAAATAACATATGTCATACAATACATTCAAATAATTCACATCAAGTATTACAATGCATTCAAGTCATTCACATCAAGCATTGCAATGCATTCAAATAATTCAAATCATTCACATCAAGTATTGCACTAATTCAAATCATTCGTTAATTGCATAAATTATAATACATTCAGATAATTGAAATCATTCACATCAAGTATTACAATGCATTCGAATCATTCGTATCAAGTATTAATATACATTCAAATAAAATTTTTAATCATTCACACCAAGTATTGCAATACAACTCACATCAAGTATTACAATGCATTTAAATAGAGGTTTGTAGTATAAGATTTTGCTCACTAGCTTGAGAATTCTTCCTCGTCACTAGTTTGACTTTCTTCTTCTTCTTCTTCTTCTTCTTCTTCTTCTTCTTCATTGTTTGCCCATCCACTTGGTACATCATTTGGATCACATTCCTCTATGAATGTTTCATCGGCCAATGGAGATATGACATGCATATCATGCGCAACATCGTGACCATAAGCGAAGTCATAGACATCATCTGATTGATAGTAATCACTGTCTTCAGCTAACTCATCTTTCTGTAACTGATCATACTCGGGGTATAGTTTGGATTTCACCTTGCAAACTGCCCACCATTCATTTCTACCTGACTTTTTTATACTCGGATATGAAGTATAATAAACTTGTTGAGCTTGCGAGGCTAATATGAATGGTTCATATGTTCCAAACCTGGATTTATGATTCACCTCCACAATGCATGAAGCTTTGTCGAGTCTTGTTGTAGTTGGATCAAACCAATGACACTTGAATATCGTAACCCTGTTATTCATGCCTAAGTAAGTCAACTCCATTATTTCCTCTATAACACCATAGTAATCATGTTCATTTTCACCGTAGCTGCTACCCTTGACACACACGCCACTATTTATCGTTGATTTGTTTGTACCGTAGTCTTTTGTATGGAATCGATAACCATTTACGATATACCCGTTGTAGCATTGCACAACTTTGGTCGGACCATTTTCTAAATCACATATTCCTTGATCTTTAACATCACCATGGCGAACTTACGCACAGACATAAACAATTATTGTGATCACGATCAATTAAGTAACTTAGTGTTGTTTATAAGTACAAAATTTATGTTAGCTTATTTACCAACTGCTTCAACCACTTCACAAACTTAGTTTCACGTTCTTTTTGTACTTCTGCATCAGTGAGATGTGAAACTTCGCTTTGCAACTCCAGATCAAATCGTCTGCAAACCACAAATACTTATATTACCGAGCCATGTATCCACATATAGAACATAAAAGGATTTATAATTGAGTTCCATATACATATACTTACTCGATGTATGGGTCGATCGTTGAGCAATTAAAAAGAATATAGATGTGTGTTGCATCTTGCTCTCGATCTGTCAATAGCCTTGATCGGCAACTACCAAATGCATGCCCAAGTGGTTGAAATATCGACAGTTTGTCAGCTACAATTACTTGTTCTCCATCATCGTTACGGGGCGGGCATGTGTAACGTGTTGGAATATGAGGTTCGAAGTACATAGATGAGAAATTTGAAATCTCTTCTAAAGTGTACGCTTCACAAATAGAGCCTTCTACTCTTGCTTTATTATGAACCTTTTTTTTTAGGTCGAACATGCATCTGACAAGAATATACATTTCAAATTTTAAATATCTGTCATTAAAGAGATGTGCTATAAAAAAACATATACCTTTCAAATGGGTACATCCAAGTAAATCTACTAGCTGCATCGTTTGGTGATTCTTCATCTATGGCAGTTCTTACATCACTAGAACTCATAGCAGAACCCAGTTCTGTTCCTGCGGCATCAAATATCAAATTCGTATATGGATTATCGTGCACCACATTCACCCGTGCATCAAAATCGTTTCTAAATTCTTCTCCATGAAACGTCCAGTTCTGATAATCACTCACAAAACCCTTCCTGTATAGGTGATGTCTAACGCCATGAGGTTCTAAAAATCGATTATTCTTACAAATCTTGCAGGGACACCTAATCCGACCTGTGGGATCTACTGTACTGACACTTGCCGTTGAAAATTCAATAAAACTGTCAACACCATCCATATATTCATGCGATAACTCATTGTCCACTATCCTACGGTACATCCATTCACGGTTTGCAGTCATTTTGTCGTATGATGGTGTGAATAGTATCCTAACCAGTTAAAAGAGAACCATCAGAATGCTATGATGAAGAAAATATCAAATTTATCATGCAATATATGATGTCATACAATCACAAGAATTATGATACATGCATTGATAACTTAATATTTTCATGTGCAAACTATTCATGACACGATACATTCATTTGAAGCATGCTTTCAGTATACAATTTCACATGGTATACATAATCAAATTGAAAGTAACTACATGTAAGCATGGATACAATCACATCAAACATTGCAATACATTGAAATAATTCATATCAAACAAATCTCAAACATGTACCTGCAGCAAACACACTCCATTATCCCACTAACTACTACCATGGACTCCGTACTCCAAAAATAAGAACACTTCCATATATATACATTAAAATCATGCTCAGCATGATCTCCGAACTCCAACAAAGCAGTCCTAGATATCAACAACTAAGTGAGTGTGTGAACAATAAAGTGTTACATTCAATAAATTAAATAATATGTGATGCGCTTGCATCACTTACTCACCACGGGTATTTACCCGATTTGCATTGTTTTTGTCACTTACTTACCACGGGTGGCGGGGCACAAGCGAGTTCCGTTGAAAAATCTGCACAAAAAAACACTGTTTTAAAATGAAGTCACCACGGAAAAAAAATTGTTCTGGCAAGGGGTCGACTCCCCTGCTGTTCCGGCAGGGGGTCGACCCCCTTACGGAACATAGGGGGTTAACCCCCTTACGGAACGTAGGGAGTTAACTGACCCCCTGTTCGGGCAGCGGGTCGACCCCCCAGCCTGTTATGACAGGTGGTTAACCCCCTGCCGGGGTCGACCCCCTGCCCGGGTCGACCCCCTACCGGAAAGGCAGGGGGCAAGGGTCCCCTGCCGAAAAACGCAGGGGGTTAGCCCTCTGCAAGAAACGCAGGGGGTTAACCCCCTTCCGAAAAACGCGGGGGTTAACCCTCTGCCGGAAAAAGCGGGGGTTAACCCCCTGCAGGAAACGGCAGGGGATGCAGGGTGTTAATCCCTTGCGTTTTTCGGCAGGGGGTTAACCCCCCTGCGTGAACTGGGAGGGGGTTAACCCCCTGCCGGAAACGACAGGGGGTTAACCCCCTGTGTGAACCGGGAGGGGGAGGGCGTTACCTTTCTCCGAGCGGCGAACGGTGGGACCGGCGAACGGTGGGACCGGCGAACGGCGGGAGCGGGACCAGCGAACGGCGAATGGCGGGAGCGGCGAACGGCAGGAGCAGCGAAAGAAGAAAAGGAAAAGCTGCCTGGGATTAGGGTTATTCGAAAGTTAGCGACGGCTTAGCGACGGATTCATTCTGTCGCTAAGCCAACGTAAAATCAAATTCGCGAAAATAGCGACGGATTATATTCTGTCGCCACATCCGTCGCTATTTAGCGACGGACTAGGTTCCGTCGTTAACGTCGTCGGTAAATGGTGCGATCGTACCGACGAAACAGTTTGTCACAACATCCGTCGCTAATTAGCGACGGACTAGGCGACGGACTATCTTCCGTCGCTACTTTCATAAGATTCAGTAATAATAGCGACGAATATTTGTCGCTCGCCAATCCGTCGCTAACTAGCGACGGAAAGATTCCGTCGCTAACGTCCGTCGCTAACAACATATTTTCTTGTAGTGACGCTGCAGTTGTGGGATACCAAGAACTTGTTGTGCACCATCGATCTGAGATAGAGAGATCACTTTTGAATTAACCGTAGGGGTGTCCTTCACTCTGATAGCTCTTCCCCAATATGTTCCCTTGTTTTGGATTTGGTTTCCATAGGTATATATAAAATTCTTGTTGTAACCAAGTACCTTGGTTTTTGTACCACTGTGAGGAGCAATGCCTTGGACAACATGCAGCTTGTGGAGTTGTTCCATGCGGCTGCCCAATTTTGTTTGGACTTGTTAGTCCGCTACTTGTTGATTTGTCGCCAATCGGGTTACCAAATCTTATTTTGACTTTTATCGCTTATGTGTGAAGGCATATTTAGATAAAAGTTATTATTGTTTGTGCAACACGGTAGCACTCTCTCCCTGTGAGAGGGAGGATTAGATCATAGTGTGCGACGATTGCACTTGACTTTCAGAGTCACGAGTTTCTCTTTACCTTTCATCGCGTCAAAAAGGTAGGATTCCTAATTTTTAAAATATAATTCATGTTGTATGATAGAAATGTAAAAGTTAGCTGCACATACACTTAGTTTGTAGCACAGGCACATTGTAGAAATGTTAGAATTATATTGTATTGCCTATATATTTGTGCATTGCAGGTGAGTACCTGAGCATATGTGCGGTGCTTAATGCTAAGCATCGCATGCAGCTAAAAATGCCAAGCAAAAAGAAAGCAATAAGAAAATGAAAAATGCAAATGCAAAAGCATGCAAATCGAGTAAATACCCGTGGTGAGTAAATGATGCAAGCACATCACAGGTTATTTACATTCTTGGATGCAACACTTTCTTGCTTACACACTCACTTAGTTGTGGATATCTAGAACTATTTTGCTAGAGTTTGGAGATCATGCTGAGCATGATTTGAATGTATGAGAATAAAAGTGCTCTTACTTTTATAGTTCAGAGACCATGCTAGTCATGGTTGTAGTTAACGGGATATTGGAGTGTGTTTGCTACATGTACATGTTTGACATTGTTGTGGTATGAATGATTGATTGTATTGCCAAAATCCATGCTTGAATGAAGTTATTTTTTATTTGATTATGCCTTCCATGTGAAATCGTATCATGAAAACATGCTTAAAATGAATGTATCATGTTTGTGATTGTGAGTTCATCTTTCTAAATATTCTTGCAATGTGTGTAAATATGATGTGATGGTTTTACACATGAAAATATTAAATTATCAATGCATGCATAATAGTTCATGTGGTCATTTTATGTTAAGCATGATTGAGATTAAACCATGCATGCAATCATGTTAAAAATTGAATCATGCATGTGAGCATGTATAGTAAATAATGACATGATAGGGGCATGCATGAAAATGAAAACAAAATTTGTTATAAACATTAATAAGAGCATGCAAATTTAAATTATGCAAGTGGCATAGATTTTTTATATCATGCATGAGAGCATGTAAATTTGAATTATGCAAGTGGCATAGATTTTTTATATCATGCATGAGAGCATATAAATTTGAATTATGCAAGTGGCATAGACTTTGATATCATGCATGAAAGCATGTAAATTTGAATTATGCAAGTGGTATAGACTTTGATATCATGCATGAAAGCATGTGAATTTGAGTTATGCAAGTGACATAGACTTTTGAATTCATGCATGAGGGCATAAGAACGTTATCTTGTGAGAATATAATACTTGGATCTGACCTGTGACTTATTAATGAATATAACCCCGGACTGTGAGTCCATTTGAGGTGCTAGCAAGGCTGGGCTCTTTGAGATGGTTGGATTCGTTCCGATCTCGTATCCTCCTGGGAGAGGAAAGGGCAGTACAAGCCTCATGGGACATGGGTTTTGAGTACTAAAGGTGCCTCTTGTCCCCGTCCCACGGAGGTAAGGGGACAAGTCTACCAGTGAGTCGTAGGTGGTAGTACCACAACTCTGCAGAGTTAGGGATGCATGTCTGATTTTTTTCGTCGGTGATTTTGGTTTGGCGTAGGCCAAGACCTGGGACCATAGGTTCGTTCTTCCAACCGCTGCACTGTAGGGCTGAATCGCTCAAAAACACCCAATTAAGCCATAGGAGGGTGATAAAAAATACATGAAATAATGAATACTCCTATGATTGTTTCTAGATGTCTATACTCTCTTTTATACCAGATGGGTTTGAATAACAAGAGAAACAATTATTTAGATTTTTAGGATAACTGCTTCCATATGCATACTCATATATTGTGAATATGTAAAGATTTTTACGTTTGCATGATTATTGCATATGAATTTTGTCACATGTGAATGAAAAAAACATGTTTATGCTTGGTCATATGGTGTGACCTGTCATTACAAGCCAAGGACTTGGTTGATGCACGTGAGGTGCTTGTGTGTGTGAGGCACATGAGAAGGGTCAAAATAGGACATGTTCCATTTTGATATTTGAATTACAAAGTTCATAAATTTTTTGATAAATGACATGTGAATGGATAATTGAATAATGCATGCCTTAGTCATATGTTGGACATGAGCATGTTTTCTTCTGAGCATAAAGAAAGTGAATGATAACATCACATGATAGATTGTATTTTTGCTTCACTTTGAAGTATGCTACAAACTGTTAGTTTCATTTATTTATATAATGATTATCATGTATATGAATGAATATGAAATTGAATGTTTGAATTAAAATGTGACTGAATTTGAGTTTCCTTGCACACAAGTGATGTAATTATGAATGCCATGAAATGAATAATGGTTTGTGTGAATGAATCTCATGTTCTTATTATGTTGTGGATTCCCTTGACTCTCATTTCTAAAATGATGGAAATTACACTTACTTGCATCATTTCAACTTGAATTGCATTCTTCAAGTTTAGTTTTGGCTTTTTACAGGCATGTGGTTGATGCCCTATAATATTTACAAATAACCTCATGGAGGATTGAATCGAAGTGCGGGTTGCTGCGTTGCTGAAGGCTCCACTCTTACCTAGTACGATTCCTGGAGGGATCAGGTGAAAGTTTTGAGTTAAAAACTTATGTAAATTTACTGTTTGTCTGAATCCTTACATTTAAAGAAGTGTAATCTTTTTGGAATAAGAACATTTTAAATTGTCATTTCATTCTTGTTAGGTTCTTGCATATGGTTCAGAACTTTAAATTTTTATATAACTCCTCAATTATCTTCAGTCTTGATATATTCTATCTTTCGCATTTCCTTTTTCTTATGGGAGAAGCCCTTAGAGTAATAGTCCTAATCAAGTTGTGTCTATGGATGATTCCGCACTGGATCTGATACTGAGAGGCTAATATACACTCGCGCTTGTGCCCAGGTGGGGGCCGTCTAGTATTTAGAATGGTTGGAATATGGCCATAGATGAACTTGTTGGCATATTACTTTTGGTAATCATGTGAATTGTTTATATAAATAAAAGGTTTCAATTTTTTCTCAAAAGTTAGGGTTTGGGAAAGTTTTAAAATGTTGGCTTTTTGAGGGACGTTACACGGAGATCTCTGACGAATCGAGCCCTCCCCTTACGGCGGGCTGATGCCCCTTTCGACGGGCTACCACCTTTCACAGTGGGTTGAGCACCTTTGACAAACCAGTGAGGCATCAACTAACTATCTCTTCCTCTCCCAATCCCTCTTTTTCCTCTACCCCTTTCCTTCTTTATCTCTCACAATGATTTAATTGCCGCCCCCTTTCTCTTCTCCTTCTATTGACTACCCTGCCGCCTCTAGTGGTCGAGCTTCACCGTCGATAGAGGGTCCGACGACACCACTACAAGGGTGTGCACCTCTTCGAATGGTCAGAATGGACTGGACGTGCAAAGGAGGTTCGGGGGAGTAGGAGTTCTACTTCGCGGTGACAACCGTTGTCAGATATGGCCCTACCACCACTAACGGGATCCTTGCGGGTGAGAGATGAGCGAGCAACAGGGGACTAAAAGCCCTCTGTGTGTTTTTAAGGTGTGGGGAAAACACCGGTGGGGGCAGTGCGCCAGTTCTTCTCTCCTCTCTTTTCTCTTTCTATTTCCCGACTTTGAGACTGTAAAATTGTATGTCACAGAAATCAGGCACGGTGGGTCTGTGTCGTCAGGCATGGCCCCACCAATTTCTGGTGATGGGTTTAGATGATTGCCAATCACCGAAAAACACTAGGGTATATATATATATAAACTTTACCCTGATAAACCAGTTTTCTCATATAGTGATTTTTTATCACTGTTTGATAATGCAAAACAGAAAATGTCTGATTGATCTTAATCACTTCTTTTTATTGTTTGAATTGTTTAATTTTCTTTTTTTGATGATGCACAAGATACTGACTGGTGCCCACACGTTCACCGATAGGGATCTGTCGAACCCGCTCTGATACCAATATAGGAATCTACAGTTGCAGAAATGCGAATTTGGTGGGCTGAAGCATGCACTGATATGCTTAGAATCACTAGGAATAGTTTGAACTTCTCAACCACTTACAATGCAGTAATTCTTTGTAAACCCAGAAATTTTGATTTCTGTTTTTCTATATGAATTTCACACATTACTTTTCTACTACATTTCTTAGATTTATTTAGCCATATTTATAATCCTGTAGGGGTTCAAGTTTGAGACATATCCCTGAGAGAAATCCCTTCAGCCTCAAGAGACATCTCTTGGTATTCATACATGCAACTGTATTTTAAGCATACATTAATTATCTGATTAATTTAATTTAATAATATTTATAATTAATTATTACATGTATGAACAATTACATACTTTGAAAGAGAGTGACGATTGAAATGGGCTCACAACTGTCCTCTTATAAACCACACAACCTTATAGGTTTGAGTTTAGTATCATCAGAGTACCCTTTATAGACAAAGCTTCTTACAACTGTTTTCATAAACTCAACCCAATAGGCAAAGTTGGTTCCATCAAAATTGATGAGAATAATCTAAATTGACTCCTCTATACTAACTCCAACCCCCAAACTACAAGAGTCTATGAACCTGCACAGAAAGAGAACAAGAAATGTGCACTCCAAATAATAGAATTATTGTTCCGCTATAACACTCCACACAATGTCTCAAGAACAACCATAGCTGCAAAATCGATACACCATTATCACCTTAACTGAAGAATGTTTTCCCCTTTTTTTTAATATTAGGATTTTATTTTCTTATTTAATTGGGGTTTGTAATAAAACCATTTATTTTAATTTGTTTAAGCCCTCTGTAGAGGGCCACACTTTCATTCAGTTAAGTAATTTTTATTTTCAAGGCAACAAGGAGTAGTTTAACTTTTCTATGTAATACAAAGTATTTTTCCCGTTCCATGAGATCGACCCGGACTTCACCACTAGTGTAAACCAGTTTTTTATGATTTGATGCATAGTTTGTACAAACATTTTTACTGAAAATGTATTTTTAAAATGCTTTATTGAAAAAGTTGCATCAACTCTTGAATACATACCATTAAGATTTCATTAAATATTAGATTAATGTTTTTTAGTTAGATTATTTACTAGATTAGAAAAAATTGGTAACATATAGAGTAGCATTTTTTTTATTGTTGTAACGTCCCTAAAAAATCCAACCTTTTTAAAACTTTCCCAAACCCCAAATTTTAAGAAAAATTTAAAACTTTTTATTTACATAAAGAATTCACATGGTTTACAAAAGTAATATACCAACAAGTTTATCTATGACCACATTCCAACCGTTCCAAATACTAGACGGCCCACCTGAGAGCAAGCGCAAGCGTATATTAGCCTCTCAGTGTCAGATCCAGTATGGAATCATCCATAGACACAACTTTATTGAGGCTATTACTCTAAAGGCTTTTCACATGTGAAAAAAGAAATACAGAAGATAAAACGTATCAAAATTTAAGATAATTCAGGAGTTACGTAAAAAATTAAAGTTCTAAATCATATGCAAGAACATAGCAGGAATGAAATGACAAAATTTAAAAATGTTTTCATTCTAAAATATTAAACTTCTTTAAATGTAAGGATTCACACAAAAAGTAAAATTTACATAAGTTTTCAACAAACTCAAACTTTTACTTGATCCCTCCAGGAATCATACTAGGTAAGAGTGGAGCCTTCAGCCACACAACAACTCGTGCTTCGCTTCAATCCTCCATGAAGTTATCTGTAAATATTGTAGGGTATCAACCACATGCCTGTAGGAAACAAAAACTAAGCTTAAAGAATGCAATTCAAGTTGAAATGATACAATCAAGTGCAATTCTCATCATTTTAGAAATAAGAGTCAAGGGAATCTACATCATAATAAGAATATGATATTCAATCACATAAACCATCATTTATTTCATGGCATTCATAATTACATCACTTGTATGAATATAAACTCAAACTCATTCTCATTTTAATTCATGGCATTCAATTACATATTCATTCATATACATGATAATCAATTACATAGATGAATGAACTAACAATTTATAGCATACTCCAAAGTAAAGTAAAAGTGTGCAATATATCATGTAATGTTATCATTCACTTTTTTTATGCTCAAAAGAAACATGCGCATGTCCAACTTATGACTAAGGCATGCATTATTTCAAATAAATATTCACATGTCATTTATCAGAATATTTATGCACTTTGCAATTCAAATATCATAATGGAACAAGTTCTACCTTGACCCTTTCCGTGTGCCTCGCACACACAAGCAGCTCATGTGCATCAACCAAGCCCTTGGCTTGTAACAACAGGTCAAATCATATGACCAAGCATAAACATGTCATTTTCATTCACATGTAACAAAATTCATATGCAATAATCATGTAAACTTAAAAGTCTCTACATGTTCATAATATATGATTATGCATATAGAAACAGTTATCCTAAAAATCTAATTAATTGTTTCTCATGTTATTCAAACCCATATGGTAGAAAAGAGGGTATAGGCATCCAGAAACAACCATAAGAGTATTCATTATTCTATATATTTTTTTATCACCCTCCTATGGCTTAACTGGTTCTTTCTCGAGCGATTCAATCCTACAATGCAACGGTTGGGAGAACGGACCCATGGTCCTAGGTTTTGGCCTACGCCAAACCAAAATCGCCAGCAAAAATCGGGTATGCATTCCTAACTCTGCAAAGCTGTGGTACTACTACATAGGACTCACTGGTAGACCTATCCCCTAACCTCTGTGGGATGGGAACAAGAGGTGCCTTCAGTCCTCGAAACACATGTCCCACGAGGCTTGTACCACCTTTCTCTCTCCCAAGATGACATGAGATCAAAACAAATCTAGCCATCTCAGATAGCCTAGCCTTGCTGGCTGTGAACACCCCAAATTTTTCAATTTTTTGTAAAAATTTCCTTTTTGCCCCTGACACTCATTTTCTGAATAAATTGAGTCAGTTCCAATCTAAATTCCAGTTATTTCTTGGATTCACTGGAATCAGAATCAATTTTTTATATCTGATTCGATTTTGGATCTGGATCCAATGTCAAAACACGGATCTAAAACCCGTTTTCTGAAGAAATTCCCAAATGATAACCCCGAATTCTCAGAAAACCCATCTTTTGTAAATATTTCTAAAATTTTGCAAAAAATAGTTTTAAATCCTTCATTTTCTCATAGTTTTGAATTTTTTTTTTCAAAAACACAAAAAAATATAGAAAATGCAAAGAAAAGTGCAAAAAAATCAAAAGAGAAAAGAGAAAATACAAAAAATGGTTCAAAAGCCCTTTTGTAAAAGTATAAAAACCCTTTTAGAAAAACCTTTTGAAAACAACCATCGTTTTGAAAAAATTCTAAAAAAATAGGACCCCTGTTGCAAAATATGCAACGACTTCTTGAAAAACCATTGCAGGGGATCGAAGGGCGAACGACCCTTCGATCAACTGCTCTTGCCTCACCCGTCGATCCCTAACCACCTCTCGAGCCTTCGCCCCCTTCTCGATCATTCTTCCCCTCTATATAAACAAGCATCAAGAGGAGGGAAGGGGATCCATTATTCGCCAAAGACCATCCATTAAGCGCATCCATCATCATCGATCGCTCTCGTATCATCCCGCAATTCGCCTACCATCACATTCTTGCTCCTGATCGGGTTTTCTCATAAGTGCTTCTATTCCCCTTTCCTTTTTAATCCAAGAATGGAGTTCCACGAGAAGGAGAAAGAAGAATTCCCTCCTTCAGAGCCCCTGCAGTTTTTCGGTGAGTACCCTTTCATCTCTCAAACTCTTCTTTTGGTCTTTTTCCCTTTTATTCTGACCCCATTAACGCACCTTTGAGGGAGTTGGGAACATCAACCCACCCTCCCCCCCCCCCCTTCTGTGCAGTATTAAACAGAATTTCTTAATTCTGACACTTCTTTTGTATTGTCGCCTTTATTTTTTTTGTTTGCTCTACAACTTGCTTTTGCTCATGTTATTGGGTTCAACGCTTCCCTATGGTTCATCTGAACCCCCAATCTGATCTCCTTGTTAATTTCCAGTTTTGCTTTCCTTTTAATTTTCTTATTTCCTGTTTATATCACGATCCCCGCTCTTAACGTTGGAATTTTTACTTTTATTGATCATTTTATTCCAATTCTCGTTGGCATTGTGATTCCTGGCATTTGGAATATCTGCTTTTATTTGAATCAACATTATCGTTAAATAGCAGATCTGCAAGTTTTATAGCTTCAGATCTGCGTTAATGTCATGTTCCATGGCTTTGATGTCCCTGAATTCCCTACATCCTTGATAGTTAACATGTACTTCGTGATCTGCTCTTCTTCTGTTTTTATAATTCATTTGCTTAAAATCCATTAGTGTGAGAAGGCCTTAAATGGTTGTCTCGATTCAAGGCTTCTCTTGATAGTTCAGCCTCATCCTCTTTGCCTTTGTTTATTTTCTCTGCAATTATAACACGTTGAAGGCCATCAAACTGCTGTTGGTCACTGCTCATTGCATATGATTCCAGTTTGAATTATTTTCTTCTATTCTGCTTTCCTCTTTTGCATTAGATTTCTTTTCTTTCTTTTTTTTTCTTTTTTTCTGTTGTTAATTCTGTTTGCCATTGCTATTATTCTGCACCTTTTCCTTTATTGGGTTTACTTGGTTTTTCTTTTCGTGCACGACGCATGACAAACAACCATGCTGGGTTGTGGTGAGCATTCAAGTCGTTGCAAATTTTTCCAGGCAACTTCTATTGACACGAGTGACCTGACTAACAAACTCTGTTGAGTTCTTCAACAATGAATGGTGAAGTTTCATCATCAACAAAGTATGCATAAGTGAATACATGTAATGTCATGTTCACCCTTTTTGTTGGTTACAGTATCACTTGCAAAAAAAAAACTTTTTTTTTTATTAAAAGCATGGGTTATGTCTTGCTATGACATATACGCATGTCTGGGTTCAATGTCCATTCTCTATAATGCCTCCATTGTTTATATTTGTCTGCTTATTGACTGGTTGTCAAATCTAGTAATCTCCCTTGCTAGTTCATATATTGGGTTCAGGCCCATTGATTTCGATTCATTAACTATTGTTTAACTCTATTTGATGGGTTTATGTGTTTGATTTGTCAACTGTCGTTTGATCCATTGATCCATTTATGTTTAGATTATTTTGTGTGACCTATTGATTGCTTACTCAGCCCATTAAGTTGTTTTTCTCACTGATCCAATCCCTGTGATGGTGGATTCAACACCAGGATATCAGTTTACCAAGAGAGTCTGAGATGCTCATAATCTAGGCTCACCAAAGTCAAATTGTCCTTAGTTCATCATATATGCATTCATCGTACCATGTTATATATTCAGTCCATCATAATTCGTGCTGCTAAAATGTCTTCACTCGTCCTCACCATCACATCACCTTGCATAGTGGACCAATACATTCATACCATGTTATCGTGTGACTCATCTATATTTCAAATTCCCACATAGTATGCACAAATTCCTTTGTATTACTACCCATTGGATTTCATCGCCACTGGTAGTTTCATGTTTTAGACAAGCAAAATACCATTTCCTATTTTCTGTCATTCTAGAAAATTGTCAACATATTGGTCTCGAGCTTTGCATTTGAACAATACATGTGGTCATAGGTGATATAGCTTTTAATATCTCAGCTCTCAGTTGATCTCCTTGTTATTTTCCAGATTTTATGCTTAAAAGATTTTTTTTATATAGCCCTCATAGTAGCATCGCCTATGGATATAGCCCTCTCTCTCATTCAGAAGCTATCTCAAGAGGATTGTATTCCTGTCGACATTGAAGGCAGCGGGTGACAGTCCATTGTTGGATTAAGGGGACAAAACCATCACCGTTCGATCTTCTTGGTTATGAGCATGAGCTGCCAGGAATTGAAATTGAGATTTTTTCTTTCTTTCTTTTTTGTGCTCAATGCTCCTTTGATATACTGTGAAAGCATATTATTTTGATTTGATTTCCTATATCAGTTTTTGTTTTCATTTGCACTCCAATACTTATAAATATCTCACCCCATAGTATTGTACTAATAGCACCTCACCTCCACTTAGATCCATGGTGATCTGAATTTTCCCTGGAAAAGCCATTTTTTTTTTACTCTCACCTACCTGCTACACAGTTACACCCTGTTTCGCCTACATTTTTTTATCTTCCCTCTTCCCACATCCCTGTTACCATTGTCCAGCACATGCATGATACCTACTACATTCCTAGGAATTTCAAATTTTGATTTGAGCAGGGAGTCTCAAATCCCAGTCCCCCATCGCAGTCACAGAGATGCTCAAACATCACTGTAGCCTCATCCCTTTTACAGCAGGATTAAGCACTACTGCGAATCACCATTCACAGTATTGCTGTTTTGGTTTTTCTGCAAGTTACCGCAATCCCTCAGATTGCTGTAATTTCCATCTTCATATAGCAGTGGATTGTTGTAAACCACTCCCATCCACCTACATCTCTCCACTGCTCCAACAGGTTCACTATGTCACCTATGTCCCCATCTTCATACCCGTCCAGTAAACTGTCAGAATTTCCTGGCATTGTGAGGTTAAGGACTTCATCTCTCTCCAGCCCACTCCACACTCCATGGCCCGGCATGTCTCTGCATCATCCTTGACACTTCTCGTGCCTCAATAGTACAACAACCCTAAGGCCGTTGTAGTTTTCTAATTTTGTGGCAGATCACACCATTTTCAGCCAATGCCTACTTTTTCCTGTCACCAAGTTACACTCCCATATCCCCAATACCATACAACATTTACATCAACATGTGATCTGCTGGCTACCATTTTGCAACACCATTTACATATCTAGCATCTCCATTTTTATGCAACCATATCCTATCCGTTATAGCCCCTTTACCTATGCACCCTATGCATCTATCACTTGCATTTTTCTGCCTCATAGCCATCTTCATATCCCAACTGTGTCAACCCCATACACAACATCCCCTTCTCAGCCTTATACCTTTGCATCTATGTCATATATATATATATTACTCCCCATCCTTCCACACCTTAGATCATAAATATCATTTCACTTAATATTAAACCTAAGGTAGGTATGCGAGTATCTCATCATTTGCATCTCTAAAATCAATGTGATGTTTGCAATCCTCCTCTATTTTGTACTAACCAAGTGTTTTGCAGGAAATACATGGAAATTGCTATTTTCTAGAATTAGAGACTCTTGTAAATTTTAAATTAAAATTCAAGATTATAATAGTTAGACATTAATGAGAATATTTACTTTCTAGCATAGATTAGAATGTATGAGCATGTGAATATTACTTGTTTCATATCATTTTCCCCTTTTTATTTCAAAAATTCATGAATGAGAACACGAATGGCACGTGCACCATTCTAATAAAAGGTGATTAAATCCTAAGTTGACAATTTGTATTTATGGCCATAGTCAAAATGTGAACAAAACTTAGGATTTTCATCTTTTATAGAATAACATTGGATCCACACTGGATCTCTTTTCAAAAATCATCATATTTTTCCAAATATTTTCTTCCTTTATCAGAGTTTAACTTAAAATTAACTCAAAATATATATCAATGACCATAGTCAGGATATATTGAGAGTTAATTTTATTTCAAACTCTATAAAGGCAAAAAAATGTATTTTATTCTTCATCTGAACTTAAATATGATTATTATATAATACATTTTATGACCATAGTCAGAAATGTATTATATCTTCAATCTTATTTCAATTCATTTAAAGAATGAAATATGCTTTTCAAAAACCCAATTTCAAATTCTTTTAATTCAATCGTCATTTAGGATATAATTACATCATATTTTCAAAATTCTTTTCATATTATTTCAAAATCCAAGTGATTTTGAGATATGTTTTCAAATATCTTCTTCATTTCTCAAATCAATTTCCAATTTTTATTCAAATTCATTATATCTCATTTCAAAATTCAAGCTTCAATTTCAAAGTCCAATTTGACTTTGAAATTTCAAATTCACTTCTATATTTAAAATTCAACTTCCAATTCAAATCCAATTTCAAAGTTCAATTCAACTTTGAAAATTCAAATTCACTTCCATTTTCAGGATTCGATTTTAAATTCAATTCAATATCCCAGATCCGTATTTCAAAGTTCAATTTAAACTTTGGAATTTTCAGATTCATCTCTTGATTTCAAAATTTAAGTTTAAAATCGAGTTTATTCTTTATTTTTTTCAAAATCTCCAAAGTTCTATCTAAAGATTGAGTCTTGATTCTCAATTCAATTCATTTATCCAAGATCAAGGTTCTGAGATTGATTCTGAATCTCAAAATTTGATTTTTCCTAAATTTACGCCCACTTTCAAATTCAATCTGGATTTCCAAAATCCAGATTCATCTTCAAAGTCACATTTGGATTTTCAAGATCCAAATTCATCTTGGATTCCAGATTTCAAATCCAATTCCATCTAGGATTCCAGATTTCAAATCCAATTCCATCTTGGATTCAGAATTTCAATTCCCATTTCATCTAGGATTCCAGATTCCAAATCCAATTACATCTAAGATTCCAAACTTCAAATCCCATTCCATCTTGGATTCAAATTTTCAAATCAAATCCCATTTTCCAATTTGATTTCCAATTCCAAACTCAATTCCATTTTCCAAAATCCCAAATGGATTTCTCAAATCCATTCTATTGCCAACTTTCATTCTAAATTCAGATTTTAAATCCAGAATTCAATTCCATTTCGAAATTCCATCTCAATTTCGAAATCTAGATTTAAACTCAAATTCAAAGTTCATCTTGACTTTGAAATTTCATTTTTACTTCAAAATTTTAATTTCGAATTCCAATTCTCCTTTTCTCTTCATCCAAGATTTATTTTTCCAAACTCTGATTATTCCAAGACTTAGAATTTCAAAGTCTCTTCTTCCAGATCCATTGTTCAAAGTTCTAAGTTAGATTCAAAATCTAACTTTTTCAAACCAATTTCAACCCTTTGAATCATTTTCTTCAAGCATCTTCAAAATTTATTTCAAAAATCACTTGGAAAATCCCAAAATTTTTTGAATTATTCTTCTCAAAAGAGCATACATCTTTGCATTTACATTGCACAAGCATGATTCTTTGTGCATTTTTAAAATAATTTCTTAGACAATATTTAGGCAAAGCAAAAGGCATAAAATTCGATCCTTGGTTTGATTACTCCTGGAAAAGGCGCCAAGAACGGTCGAACGTCGTACCGACGAGCGAATCCTGTCTCTTTATTTTCCCATAAATTTTCAAAAACAGAGGTGAGTAATTTCAAAATATTTTCAAAATTAAGGTCAAGTGAGACCTTTGCAAAAGCGTTCATCTTCTCTTCTTTCTTTCTTTTTCTCTCTTCTTTTTCTATCTTTTATTCCCCTTCAAAAGGATAATAAAGGCTAAAAAGGGAAAGAGAAGGAAAAGAGAGAACCAAGAGAATTTTTTTTGCAATGATCACAGGAGTTGGCGATCGTGATGGGACTCGTCTTCATCCGGTTGGATTTTTGCCTTTGCTTTTCTTTGATATTATCTAAATCTTTATTCTACAAATGTCAGCTTTATTTCCATGCAAACCTTATGAGTCTAGACTTTGTCCTAGCTGACATAATGCATATAGGATTTAGGCATGGTTTGGTAGGACCATATTGAGGAGATTATTCCATGCTCACTTAGACTTAAGTCTGAAATACAACTCTCCTCAATTCTAGGGATTGAATGCAAATAATGTATGCAAGCATACGCTTCTCTTCATTTAAACTCTATCTCTTTAGGGCTTACATTAGAAACATCTGGTTTTATTGCATGTTGAACATGTTTTCAAAAACATCCCTACCTATATTGTCTCGGTCTTCATGTTGCTGGGTTGTCTCATTGAACCATAGTTCGGGAGAGAGCCTCACAACTGAACCACTTATTTGGGTTAACACCCCTCTACCACGTACTTAAGGGCCATAGTTCGAAGTATATCGGTAGGTGCTTAAGGATGTTGCAAAGCCATTACCTTAGAAGCAGAGATAATTCTTATGCGACATACTTCGAGCTTTGGCTTGGGTATATCGGCATACCTTGATTGAAATCAGATGATCCGAACCCTAGAGTTAGGATTAAGGTCCTACAAGCCATTTCAAATATTGCATTTAGAGTCAGCTTTATGGAGTGTTGTTTGTGCAACTGTGATCATGTGATGTTATTTACTTCTTGTATTTTCCTACATTAACTTTTTCAAAACCTTGAGTATATTATTCAAAATTTTCCCTTATTTTCAAAAACCCAGGTGTATATTTTCTCTATCTGCATTCTCTTCTCATTTTGATCAAATTTTCTTTAAAACCCTGGAAAACCTTTTTTCTAAATTTTCTTGATCTTTCAAAAGTACCAGGTTTGTATCTATTCTCATTTCTTCAAGAGTTTATCCGTAAGTCCTGCATTCTATCTGATCTTCTTCTTTGCCCCAGTATTGTTTCGATGGCATCCAATTCTCTCGATGTTGTCCTTCCCAGAGATCATGTCTTTTATCAGATAAGAGATGGATCCCCAGATCATCGGGCTATCCAGACTCATTTCTTCTTCCCTCGGTGGTATTATTCTTGGTTCGCCACCTTCTCGTGTATGTTCCCAGACCACTTGGATGATTGTGGATTGGAGATAGCAGTAGGCAAGCGAACTATCAATGGAAGTCTGATTCAGGCTATGGCAGAGCGGTGGAATCCACGTACCTGCACATTTTGGTTTTCATGGGAAGAGATGACTCTACTGATGGATGAATTCAATAATATTGTGGGATTGCCCGAACCAGCTGGTCAGCCAGATGATCCTGTCGAGCAGCAGTTTCTGATCAACATCAAGAGAGTAGATGTTCGAGAAGCTTTGGCCAGAGCAACAGAGAGTAGATCTTGGCCTCTCACTAAGATCAATGGAAATCAATTTATTGACCTGTTTGGACTCTATTGCAAGTATGGAGCATACGAGGAGGTTGACACCTTGTCCCAAGCAGCAAAAGACAGAATTCAATATGCCATGGTCCTATGCACAGTAGGATTAATGTTCTTCCAGGACGGTCAGAATTTTGTTGATGTCAGAATTGTTCAACTCTTTCGAAGATAGAGAAACAAGCACACCCGCCATCTTTTAGTTTCTAACCTTTCTCTACCGAGGCTTGGCTCGCTTTGCTCTTAGAGAGACCATCTTGGTGGAAGGATGCACCTATGCCCTACAGTTTTGGTTCCTGCAACATATGCCATCAAAGGCCAGCTCATTCAGGTTCAATAGCAAGAAGTCGAAGTCTGCCCTTCAGTATCGAATCTTGATCGATTGTTTACATCAAGAGGAGATCGTTTGGGATTACTTCGACAGGCAAGAACCAGGTCCTCGCTACACTTATGCAAGGAGCAAGCGCTACAGATTACTTGGCCCCTTTTTCTATGTAGATTATCAGCCAGAGAGGTGTCTTAGACAGTTTTCGCAATGGCAAGTGTACGTCAACACTCGCTTCCTGACGTGCAACATGCCAAAATTTGATCTGCAGTCGGATCAGTGGTTTGTGGCATACCATGCAACCAAATACATTTGGAATTCTTTCATTTCTTTAGGACCCAATGTATCTTCTGAATATCAAGAGTGGTGGCAAACTGTTTGTCCACCCTCTCTTTGTCTTTGAATCTATCATCAATAAAACTTACTTTTGTTCTACTAAAAAGCTTTTTTGGCCAAATTTTATTCTTTTATTTGTTTCATATAGCATAAAAGGTCATGATTCTAGTGACAACCTCATCCCTGGTAATGAGACATTCTTTTAAATATATCTCCTATTCTTCTTCAATATCTTTTATCATGGTTGACGACCTCACCTAAATAACAAGGCATATTTTTTAGTTATCATGAGAATGGTAATGCAATTGTCTCAAATCTTGTGATGACCCAATCCCTGGTAATGGGATAATCTTTTAAATTGTCTACCAAGTCCTCCATTCTTCCTTTTTCTCAAAATATTTTGTTTTAAAAGCTTCTTTCACGCTCTAACCATTTCCTTATTCTGCATAAAGCATTGGCATTACAGAAATGGTTCAGACAAGAAGTGAAAAGCAGACTGTTTCACCTCAGCTCAGTGATAGCGAGATAGAAGGAATGGACTCTCTTAGGTCATCGCGAGGGCAGAGTCAGAACAAAAGATGATATTGATCTCGTCATCTATGCTTTATTTTAGAAAATGATGGCCAAGATGGTGTCTGAGCAAGCTGAGGCCAGACTGAAAAGGGCAGCTCCTAAAAGCAAACTGAGGAAGAAGCCTATGAAAAAGCATATCAGGATCGTCAGAAAGAAGGTCCAGCCAGATAGCACTTCTAAGGGTATTGAGTCAGTAGAGGAAGAAGAATCAAAGGAAGAACAGTTCGTGTTTGGTCAGAATCCTCCATAACAGTTTGTGAAGATAACTGAAGAGCCCAAATCAGTGAACAAGCCCAAGTATGAGATTCCAGCTGAAGATGCGATGCGCAAGCAGTTAAGAGAAGTGACTCGAGCAGTAAAAGACATTCAAGCCAAGAGTAAGGGCAAGCAGACCTATACTAGCAAAGACTTCTACGATGGCCTAAACAGGGATGATATTTTGGACAATCTCCCTCACAAGTTTATCAAGTTTGATGGAATGGGTAATCCAAAAGCTCATATGGTCACATTTTATGCAGAATGCAACCGCTTCAGAAAGGACAACCTGGCTTTATTCGTCTGCTTTTCGCGCAGCTTGAAAGGAACAACAGCAAGATGGTATGCAGACCACATCAATCCTATCAAACTACGAGAGTTTGATGAAGTGGTAAACTTGTTCATTGAGTGCTTCATGTTCAACATCGAGGCCTCGCTCACTCTCAATCATCTTTACAACCTGAAGCAAAATGAGAATGAGAAAGCAGGAGAATTCATTCACAGGTGGAGAAGCACCTATAACAAAATGAAATTCCCCATTCCAAAGGAGCATGCACTACAGATAATCCTCAACAATTTCTCTCAGCCTCTGAGGAGTCTCATCTCCACTTCTCCTGCAAAATCATTCATTAAAGTGATTGAGCGGGCATAATGGCTCGATATCATATTAGAAAATGGCCTTTATGAAGGTTATCCTCTTGTCCGAGGTAACCTGGAACAAAAGAAAAAGGCACATTTTACCTATTCTACAAACATCTCAGGTAACAGCAGTGGTACAAATAGCAAGAAAAGCAGGAAAAATTGCAACAAGAGCTCAGGAAGCTCTAAAACTGAGAAAGCAAACTCTGCAACCCAAAAGGGGAAGTTCGTTAAGCCGCAGCCTATTCATCCAATGCTACAACCAGAGGTGAAACCGCAGATGAAACCTAAGCATGATGGTTGGAGTTATGACAGAGATTTCACTGCTCTGGAACAATTCCGTGAAGATATTTTAGAATATATGCTTTCTAAAGGGATGGTCAAACTCCCTAAAGTGGTTGATCCTCCAATTATCATGGGCAAGTGGAAGGAGAAATTTTGCAAGTTTCACCGTATAGTAGGACATGACACGGAAAACTGTTTTGTCCTAAAAAACATAATCTTGGACTGTATCGACAAGAATTTGTTGATCGAGGATGACGAGAAATAATAACCTGAAATCCTGTCAAAGCCTTTCCCAAAATATTCAATTTCTGTCATTTCAGAGCAAGTATATTTTCCTTAGAGCAGTATTCGGTAGTGCTCCAGCCGAGACATTCAGGATCAGCATCAGGTCCTAGTACTGCACCAAGCTCAGTCCTCCACCAAGAGGGTGAACATCATTTCAGTTCTTAGCAAAACGAAATCAGCTAATGAACCAGTAAAAGAAACAACAAAGGTTGTCAGGCAAATTCCTAGATTCCTGAAGCATTTCATCAAGTCTGCTTCAAAGAAAGGTGAGACATCTAAATCAGTTCAGAGGCCTATCACAACTCTCTCAAACATTTCTATCTTGGAGTTAGCACATGCTTCTCCTAAGCATCAACAGAAGATTAATGTTAAACCAAGCACAACTCTACAAGACATGGCTGATATTGTCAATCAAGTCATGACCAATGCGCCAATAACTTTTTCAGATGAGAACCTGCCAAAGCCTCATACTTTTCACAACAACGCTCTCTACATAGTGGTGTGGACCAGGGGTATGACTGTCTCTCATGTGCTCGTAGATGGAGGCAACAACCTCAACATCTATCCTAAAATGATGGCTAAGGCGGTGGTCTGAAGGAAGAGGAATATGTGCCAGATTCGATCACAATCTACGATTTTGACAACCATGGGCAGATAGCCAAAAGAAAGATCTTTCTTGAAATCTTCATCAACTATTCAGTGCATACAATTTTGTTTCATATGGTCAATGTGCCACCTACGTATAATTTTCTGCAAGGGCGCACTTGGATTCATAATGCCAATGTTGTTCCCTCTACCCTTCATCAATGCATTAAATGGTCGAAGGGAGGCATGATTACTACAGTTCTGAGGAAAGATCCGAAGGAGAGGCTCCCCCAACCCATGATTCCTCGTCCAACTTTCACTGCCGACATCCCGAGCATCCGGGAAATCGCTGAGATCAATCTGAGTGGCAGTCTAGATATGCTCAAGCTGAAAGAAGTCCAGCCTGCGCAGAATGTCACAGCAGTGGTCTGATGGCAGGGATCTCATTTCTTCAAGCTAGGAGGGCGCCTTAATTACGCTTCTCTCAAAGATCATCCTTTGTTCCCTCAGCTTTTAAAAATAAAGAAGAGATTTGATCTACTGATGAAGCATGGCTACCAACCCTTCAGGGGTCTTGGTAAGAATGAGGATGGCATTTTGAAGCCTATCACTCCCATTCGATACATCACTGGTACAGGATTGGGTTTTACTGGGCAGACATCCGACAGGGGCACTACCTTCGTCAAAGGAACAAAATGAATAATATAATGCCATTGTTTTCTGTTTCCTTTTTCTTGTCATCTTGTAAGGACAACACATTCCTAGTTCTCCTCTCTTTTGAAAAAAACTTTTGTAAATGAATAAAACTTTTGATCTTTTCTTCATATCTTGGTGACTAATCATTCTTTGCTTATATTTTGTTTATATCATTATTCTTTATTTCTGTACAAAAGGCTATTTTGAATTTTTCATTTTCCTCAAAACAAACCTCTCTTTGTATTTTTAGGATTGCCAAAATCATGGCACCTAAACCAATCAAGAGGCTCGTTATCAATACCAACTTTTCTCAAAATAACTCCAAACCGGTTAGGATTTGCAAGATAAAGGGCAGTGGTTATCAAGGTGATAGGGCAGATTGAAGAGTTAGTAGAGTTAGACTCAGTGATTCAAGAATTGTTGGAATTTGCTAGTATTCAAAAACAGGACAAACCATCACCTTTGGTTCAGGATTCGACAGAGGATGTTAATATTGGTTTGGAAGATGATCCGAAAATCCTCAAAATTGGTTCTAGCTTAAGTTCAAATGAGAAAAAAAGGCTCATCCATTTTCTCAAGCAACATCAAGAGGTGTTTGCCTAGACTTACGAGGATATGCCAGGCTTGGATCCCAAACTGGTCGAGCATCGTCTTGTTTTGAAGCCAAACTTCAAGCCAATCAAGCAGAAACTAAGGAAAATGGATCCCCGAGTGGCACCACAAGTTAAATAAAGACTTGAGGATTTGCTAAAAGCAAGATTTATCTTCACTATTGATTATCCAGATTGGTTGGCAAACATCGTAGCAGTTCCAAAAAAGAATGGCAAAGTTTAGATCTGCATTGATTTTGTAACGCCCTGGATTTCCAAAACAAAGCTAAGTTAAGATTTACATGAATTTCTTTTTTTTTCTTTGCAGCGGAACTTAGAAAAGCTTTTAGCAGTGAAATCAGACGATAATGAGTCGTCAGTTTTAGAAAACCTCAGGCACATTACAGGTATGTGGCCAAGCAACTCATTGACCACCAAAGTGTTTCATTTTATCGAAAACCACATGTTTATTACATCACTGCTTGGAAAAATAACATAGGTTCAATAAAAGGAAGCAATACAACTCTATCTAGAGAAACCCTGGAACTCTATGCTGCCTTGCTCCGCCTATCGCAACGCAGGTCCAACACCTGAAATCCCCATAAAACGGGGTCAAAACCATTAATGGTCTGGTAAGCAAGCAATCACACATGCATTCGACTCAAGTAAATGCATTGAATACTCAAGATCGTAGTTCGCAATAACGACGCTCAAGTCTCCACGACTTAGCGTATATCGCAAGAGCCTCCTCAGGGCTATGAGTTGAACATCCGCTCGAGTTGAACATCCGCTCGAGTTGAACATCCGCTCGAGTTAAACATCCACTTAAGTCTTCATCACTTAGCGTAAGCCTCTTCGGAGCTGTGATTTGAATAACCGCTAAAGTCTCCATGACTTAGCCTTGACCTCTTCTGGGTCTCAAAGGGATGTCAAACTCAAGTCTTTATACTTGGCATATCTGTATCCCACGCATCTAAGGACAGCTCCTCGAGCTTTGCTTAGTCGTGCAGATACAACACGGGTCTTTGCCCAGTCGGTCCAATCGTATACCGATCATGACACCTTCACAAAGGTTATGCATAACTGACTCAATAACGTTCATTCACTCATACATTCAAGCATCACTAAACCTAAGCTAATGCTTTGTTTCGATAATTAACCCCTCTCCCTGGGCTTAAGGGAGGTATATCTGAGCATCAACGTGATGATCTAAGGGTTGATTATTCTATGTATTTTTAGATACCCCAGAGGCCTATTGACCCCATCCCCCTAGTAGGACGGTATAATCATACCAGAAGAAGTCTCTACTAGGTATTAGAATGTATTCTGCTACTGCAGTAGTTCGGTTCAATCCTTAGAAATTAAGTTAACTACGACCTCCATATCTCTGAGTAACGGAGGCTATCATGAACTCTATCTGGTTCGGGGGTAATATAAGTCACTCAAGGTTGCATCATCACCGTCTTCCTAGGTGAGAAATTTTGCAGGGGTCAGCCGGTCTGATAAGCTACTTAATGCATGCCTATAAGGTAGCCATTGAGGAGTATTGTAAACACCCCAAATTTTCCTCATCCATTCTCAAGCAACCCTTCTAGTGCAGTGCCAACGTTGTTAGTGTAGGAGTCAGACCCCGAGTCTGTTTCAGAAAATCACCACTTTACCCATTTTCACTAGGAAAATTACCATTTTACCCTTAGGTCATCTCAGACCCCAGTCAGTCGAAGTCAACCAAGCTCATTGGTTAGTTCAGAACAATTAGAATATCAATCATTTCAAGCTCACCCGAGCTCACAATGAACAGACCATTTCCATTCCTGACCATTCCTGCCAAAATGGGATCATTTCTTCAGAAATGAACACATTTCTCACTCAAATTCAAGTCAATTGTCTTTGAGTCAGTCATTCATAGTCAGTCATACCCCCCAGAGTCTAAATTGAGCTCACCAGGAGTTTGAGTGCTCCCGTTTCAGTTTAAAACCATTTCTAAGTGTTCAGGAGCCCATTTTAGTCCATTTCAGCTCTTTCTGCTAAAATTGAGCTGAGTTCAGTCAATTGAGCTAGTGTTTGAGCCTCGATTTTAGTTTATCTCAGTATTACTGACTTTTTTTTTAGCTCAAAGCCAGTTCAAGTTCGTAATTCACTTCACTCTAGTGACCATTCTGTACCATTTCTCTAAAAATGGCAGGTTTTCTTGAAAATTCAGTCGAAAAGGTCAGTTGAGTCAGTGTCTGGTCAGTTCATTTGAGTTCTGAAACTCTAAAACCCAGCTCAATCCAGCTCATTTCAGTTTAATCCAGCTCAAACCCTAATTTTTAGTGTCATTCTAACCCAGTAGAGTCCGAAAACCATTTCTTCAACCATTTTGCAAATTTTATCAGTTTTTATGCATTTTGAACTGGTACAACTGCCAATCAGGATTTAAAATCCAAAATTCTTCATTCAGGGTTAGCATTTCGCATAGCATTTCACATGTTATTTCATATCATTTGTCAGCATTTCATAACATTTCATCACATTTTATTTTATTTTCGAAGTCCAGAATTCCAGTTTTATAAATTTCAATCCAGATCGAGTTTTAAAAGCTTTCAGAAATCAATTTCAAACCCCGAGTTTCCAAAATTGACATTTTTACCCCTAGAAGTCTAAATTTAGAAATATTTTCTCAAGAAAAATAATCTGGATTTATTTCAAACTCAAATTTTTGAATTCTACACTGGATTTGCTTCCCAACGAGGTATTGAACTTCAAAATCCGAGCTCGTTTTAAAATCTGCCAAAAATAGCTCATTTCGTCTAGAAATAAATTTGGAAGTATTTTCTTGAGAAAAACAATCTGGATTTCTTTCAAAATTATATTTCTAAATTCTATATTGGATTTGCTTCGCAATGGGGTATTGAACTTCAAAATCCAAGCTCGTTTCAAAAACTACCAAAAATAGCTCGTTTCGTCTAGAAATTTTTTGAAAAGACTATTTTACCCCTCTAATCGTCAAAATGAATTTCAAAAGTGGAATTTGGACCCAATCTGAGATGGCCCACTCATTTACATTTCTGTTTTATTAAAAAATATATATATTCTTTTATTCCTTTCAATTTTCTTTTTATTTGTTCATTTTTGTTTTTTTTATTTTATTTTGCGTTTTAGAGAGGTGGGACCCACAAGGTGGTCGCCCAAGCCTCCAGCCCCACTTTCCATTTTTTTTCCTCATTTTTTTCTTTCCCTTTTCCTTTTTCCCTCCTTTTCTTTCTTTCCTTTCTTTTTCCCTTTTCTTTTTTTTTCTTATTTTTCTTCTTTCTCTTCTTTCCTTTTTCCCTTCCTTCCTCCCTTCCTTTCCCTCTTGCCCAGCCATTCACGTAGAGGCCCTTTCCCTTTCCATCCCTAATTAAAACTAAAAACTTAGGGAAAGATATGACCTTCCCTAAGTTAAGAAAACCAAAAAAAAAAAGGAAAAAGAGAGGAACGACTGGGCTCTCAATTCACGTACACCTCTTCAACCCATCTACGTGAATCTCTTTATTTTATTAACTAAGGAAAACTTAGGAAAGAATTGATCTTTCCCTAAGTTCTTATCAAAGGGGCCATACGGTTGCTCCAAAAAAAGGGCATTCAACGCCTATCCCTCTTTCATCTCTCTCTCTCTCTCTCTCTCTGGAACTCTCTCCTCCTCTCCCCTTGGCTGCTGCAGCCTTTCTCAGCCCAGCCCTTGCAACCTCCCCTTGCCATCTCCAGCAGCATCTTGGCTTCAGCCACCACAGCAACCAAGCTTCCTCCTTCACCCCCATCTTTTCCAGCCGGTGATTCCTTGGCAGCTCCTCCAGATTCAAGCTATCAGCAGCAACGTCCATTGCTCCACCTTCACCACCTCCACAGCAGCACAGCAGCTCCAGCTTCTCCTTTCACGCCCAGCAGCCATTGCCACCACTGTTACATCTCGCCCAGCAGCCACCTTCCTCCATCGTTGGCAGTAGCTTCCTTTCATTCCTTCCAGCCGGCCTTCAAGTTGAGGCAGCCTCCACCTTCAATACACCATCCCCAGCAGATCTGCAGCCAACGCACATCATCTCCAACCACCTTCACGCCAGCAACACCAGCTCCAACTCCCCATAGCCGATCACCAGTCTTCTCTTCAACCTCTTTCACGGGTGTTGCAATAGGTCATTGGCTGCATCAAAACCCCAAGGTAAGGTATATATCTCTCTCTTGATTTAACACTTGTGGTAAATTTCATTAAAGTGATGCTCTCATGAACATAGATGGAAATCAGTTCAAAATTGTTTTGCTTTACATGGTTTAAAACTTTTATGATTGAGGCTATGTATGGGAGATGATCCGTCCAAGGGATGGACCAGATCTCTCACCTGAATGGCCAATATTAAGATCTAAGACATATCCCTGATCATTTTACCTTTTTTTAGATTTCATTTAGGTTTTATATTTTTAAAAGCATCACATTTAGGTTCATATAGATTCATTTTGCTGTTTTATTCATATAATGTAAATTTGTTAGTATTTGGTTTAAGAGTTCACAAGTTTTGATGTTGTGTGCGAAGTCCATACATTATTTTATGTGAGATTCTGCATTAGTAAATTCTGTAAAATTTAGATCAATTAGGCCTATATGTCTATTATTTACTTCTGAAAATTTGATTCTATTTGGGTTTTGGAACTCACCTAAACCGATCAAACCCTACATCGGGTTTTCTGTCCTTTTGAATTTCCAGTTTGCGCTTTAGCAGACAAGATCCTCTAGCACCACCCCTGTGAGAGATTCGGATTGTCATCCAAAAATCATAGTGGATTCATAATTGAATCTACTGATGATATGGAAATTTTGAGGTTTTTCCAGTTAGTTTTGACCTTTGTCAAAAATTGGATTTCCCAGCCTTTGAGAAAATCTCGATTTTCCTCCGTTAGGGTATAGACAGACCCTAATGCATCAAGTTCGTTCAATCCGTAGTTTTTCTTCAAAAACTTTCAACATGAAAGTTGTTCCTAACATATTTTTATGGCATTTCCTAAAGTTGAAGATTTTTAGAACTGTTTCATTATTTTTCCCAAAATTTTATTTTCTGTCTAACAGATTTCAATATCCCAAAATTTCAGAGAATCGGGTCTCTGATAACAGCGTGCCTTTTTCCAAACCGTAACTCGAATCCAAATGGTGTAAAAAGACAAAAATTTTCTATGTTTGTCAGTTACATTTTCTAAAAAATTCAGACTTTTTCCCATCTGCTTACTGTTTTTCCCACATTTTCTACCGAAACCTGTCTGTTTCCCCCGAATCCTAGAGTCGCCGGATTCCGATCTGACTTGCTATAGTGGTACAGCTCCGACCATAGGTCAAAACTAGAATGTGTAAAACAAAAAAATTCTTGCCTTACTATTATATATTACCCCATAAAATTTGGGAATTTTTTATGGAAATTTGATATCCAAAATCCCCTTTAGAATCAACATTTTAGGCAAAAATCACAAAATTTAAGGTTTTTATTTGAATTTCTATATTTAAAAATATAAAAAAATAGATTTTAGAGCTCCATTCTCTTTTTAGGGTTATTTTAGGTGTCCATGACAAATTTGGCTTAATTCCAAGTTCATTTGCTCCACATGTTAGTTTATCTTTAAATTCAAAAGCGAAAATCAGGCAAAAATCAGGTTAAGTTTGATATTTTATGATATTTTCGCCATTTTAGGGTTTTATTCATGTAAATTAGCATGTAAAATCATATGAAGGTTAATTTCAATGTCACTTGCATTTCACATTTTTCAATTTTGCAAAATTTATTTCAGAAAACCCTGGTTTCAAGGCCATGGTCTTGTTATCAAGGGTATTTTGGTCATTTTGACCATAATTTCGAAATTTCAATTTTTAATTTCACAAATTTTTGTACATATCATCATATTTCATCATATTATGTTTGATTTATTTCATTTGATTTCCAAATTTCCAAAATTTCTTTCAGAAAACTCTGATTTCAAGGCCATCAGGGGCATTTTGGTCATTTTGACCCCAATTTCGGATTTTCAATTTTATTTTCAAAATTTATTCATTATTTATCATGTTTATATCAAAGGGGGTATGATTTTGGGTTTATATCTGAATAATATTCGATAATTTTCCATATTTTCAGATAAATTCAGAAAAACCTACATTTCTATGCTAACACTGTTTTCTAGTTTTGCAGGAACATTCAAGAAGAAGGCTTAGTTATTTTCTTTCTTTATTTTATTCAATTTAATGTAAAAATCAATGTAATATTTGGAATAAGAGTTACATTTCTGCTTAGAATAGGGATGCATTGCATATACTTTAATTTCTGCAAATTCTAGTATTTGATGTATCATTCATGCATTTATTCCAAATTCACTATGGTTGACACGAATGGCACGTGCACAAGATTTTATGGAGTTTATAAACTTGGTGGGATTTGTATTTATGGCCATAGTCAGAATACAAAGAAAACCAAGATTTATGATCTTCGTATTAGCCACATTCAGCCTACACTCTTAGGCTAATTTCAAAAATGCACTGCATTTCTCAAAGTTTTAAAAGGATTTCCCAATTCCTCAATTGAAATTCCCTTTCAAATTCATATTCATTCATTCATATTATTCAAATTGCATTGTTTTCAAATTCATTTTCCAACTTCAATTTAAAAAAAAAATCAGTTTTCTGAAGAATTTCCAAGTCTTTCTCAGGATCTGATTTTCTCAAAATTCTAAGTTTTCAAATGACATTTCAAAGCATTTCCTAAGTTCAAACCAAGATTTTCTAATGTTTTAAAATTCTCAAATTTCAAAATCACAAGTTTTCAGAAATCAATTTTCTTATATTTTCCATTTTCCAAAGGATCCAGTTTCTGGAGAATTTGTTTTCCATTTCAAAAAAAAATCCTTTTCCAATGAATTTCTTAGATTTTCTCAGAATTCTCAAATCCATTTTCTCAGAAAAGCAATTCCAAATTTCAAAATCGATTTTCTAAAGTTCAAATTTTTCTGAGAAATCACTTTCCAATGCAAATTTCTGATTTCCAATGAAATTCAATGATTTTCCCAGGAATTCAATTTTCAAGTACTTTTCCAATCATTTTCCAAGCATATTTTCCAAAGCAAACATCATATTTTCTTAAACTTGCATTATTTTCTAAATTTCATAGCACAAGCCTGATTCTTTGTGCATTCTAGGAAAAATAGAGCATAACTTAGATATTTGAGTCAAGTTAAAGCACGTAATTGATCCTTGGTTCAATTACCCCTGGTAAAGGTGCCAGGAACGGTTGAACCTCGTACCGACAGGCGGATCCCATTCCACGGAATTTTCCCACAAAATTTTCAAAACGGAGGTGAGTTAATTTTTAAAACCATTTTCAAAACTTTGGTCGAGTTTGACTCGCAGGATCGTTTCTCTCTCGTAAGAGAGGGAAAAAATTTTGCGATGATAACAGGTTTCGCGACCGTGATGGGACCTGTCTTCGCCTGATCAATTACGTGCTTTGACTTAGCTCAATTATCAAAATCGTGTTCTATGAAATGTCAGCTTTTAATTTCTGATATCATGTGAACCTAGGAGCCTAGACTTGAACCCAGCTGACATGGATTGTATGTAGACTAGGCATGGTTTGGTAGGACCATATTGAGGAGAATTATGCATGCTACTTAGACTTAGGTCTGAAATACAACACTCCTCAATCTAGGACTTGTATGAAAACAATGTTTGCTTCTTCAAAAAATTTCAAAATTCTATCTCTTTAGGACTTAGAGCCCTCTGTTTGTCTGCATGTGATCATTTTTCAAAAACCACCCCACCTATGTCTACCCGGTCTTCACGTTGCTGGGCTCTCTTCCAGAACCATAGTTTGGGAAAGAGCCTCACAACTGGGCCACTTATTTGGGCTAACGCCCTCCCTGCCACGTACCAAGAGCCATAGTCCAACGTATATCGGCAGGTGCTCAAGAATGTTGGAAAAACACAAGCCTAGAACCAGAGATGAATTTCTATGCCACGTACTTCGAGTCTCGGCTCGAGTATATCGGCATAACTAGATTGGTCAGAGTTGATCTGGGCCTAGAGTCAGGATTAGGGTCCTAAAGCTCTTTCAAAATCAATGCATTTAGAGTCAGCTTCTTAGGGGTTGTTGTATGTGCATAATTGTTTGTGATTGAATGTATGCTATTCATTTTCTTCTTATTTTCTCATACTTTTCCCAATTTTTCCAAAATATCAGACAATTTTTCAAAATACCTTATTTTTCATCTTTTGTGAAATATCTCCTTTTTCTCAAAAACCCTGGACGATTTTTCCAAATTATCCATCTTTTCTTCAAAACTCCAGGTGATTTTCCTTTCTTTCATTCCTATGGATTTCGAATTTCCAGCTTTTTATTTTATCCTGCCTGCAATTTTCAAAATTCTTGTATTTTTCCAATGTCTAATTCCAATCTTCCTATTTTTAAGTCCAATGGCATCCAGTCAGCTCGACTCTATTTTTCCTGAGGGTCACATCTCCTATGAGGTGCGACAAAGTCTTCCCGAGCATCGAGCTCTCGACACCGGACCCTTCTTCCCCCGGTGGTACTATGTTTGGTTCAAAAACTTCTCTCGTATGTTTATGGACCACTTGAGCGATTGCGGGTTGGAACTGGCATCTGCAGTGGGAAAGTTGACAGTTAATGGCAATCGGATTCATGCATTGGCAGAGCGGTGAAATCCGCGTAATTGTACATTTTGGTTCCCATGGGGCGAGATGACACTACTGATGGATGAGTTTTCAGAGATTATGGGACTGCCCAAGCCAGCCGATCAGCCTGGAGATCCATTAGTGCAACAATTTTTTATCAATGTCAAGGGTCTAGACCCTAAAGATGCTGTGGCTCGCATGACAAGACGCAAGTCTTGGCCATTGATTGAAGAAAATGAGAATGAATACGTGAGTCTGATAGAGATCTACCGACAGTATGGAGAATTCGCAGAAGTTAGCTCGTTGTCCAGGACAGCTCGAGAGAGAATTCAACATGCGATGGTCCTGTGCACTGTGGGACTCACTTTCTTTCAAGATGGACAGAATTATGTGGATGTCAGAATAGTACAACTTCTGAGAAGATGGGGAAGTCGACAGACCAGTCGTCTCTCGATAGCTATGGCCGCACTTGCTTTTCTATATAGAGGACTAACCCACTTCACAATGGGAGAGTCAATCTTAGTCGAGGGATGTACCTATGCTCTTCAATCTTGGTTCTTTCAGCATGTACCGACTAGAGCGAGTTCGTTCAGATATAACGGCAAGGAGCTCCTTCCAGTTGTGCGGTACCGATTCCTGATCGATTATCTGCAAGAAGAAGAAGTGGTGTGGGACTATTTTGATCGAGAATTATCGCCTTTCAGATACACCTATGCATATGGCAAGAGATTCAAGCTGCTCGGTCCATTCTTTTGCGCCTACTATCATCCAGAGCGATGTGTTCGACATTTTTCTCAGAGACAGAAGCACATAGAGATGTGGCTGCTATCAGGAGTCGTGCTAGAGTTTGACCTTGCATCAGCACAATGGTCCGGAACATATCATTCTGCCAGATATGGCTGAGACTCTTTTGTTACTCTTCCACTTTTTCCTAGCCCTCGTGTCTCTGCTAGTTATAAAGAGTGGTGGCAAATTGTCTGTCCGCCCCCTCTTTCCCAAGTTTATTATTGATACAATCATGTTTTTCTTTCAATAAATAAAAATCTTGCAAATTCTTCAATTCTTGGTTTGATGACCTCGCCTAGGTAACAAAGCATAATTTTCAGTTGTTTATTTTCTTTGCAAAGGAATGACAACACAATTGTCGTAATCCCAGCGACGACTCAATCCCTAGTAATGGGATACTTTTTCAATTTTCTACCAAAATTCTCAGCAAATATTCTCTTCCAATCAAAATCTCTTTCAAAAGCCTAATCATTAATTTTGCTCTGCAGAGAGCATTCGTGACATTCAATGGTTCAGACAAGGCCAGGAAAGAAAACTGCATTAGTTGAGGGCATCGTATATTCAACAGCTTCGGAAGAAGAAATGGATTCCCCGCACTCAGGCAAAAATCAAGGGCAGCAAGCAGATGATGGCATCGATCCTCAGATGTATGCCATGTTCAAAAAAATGATGAGCAAGATGCTGGCAGAGCAAGCTGAAGCCAAAACAGAGCAAACCCAGGTCAAGCAGAATGCTGAGGGTCACACAACCAAGAAGCAAGTAAAGATATCTAAAAAGTGTGTCCAGCGTGAAGATACATCTGATAAAGAGGAATCAGTGGGAGACACGGATGAAGAAATTGAGACTCAGCAGATACTCTGCAAGTCTACTCAGGGGCAGGGGTCAGCCCATAGATTCAAAGATCAGTCTATCAGTGATTCTGACCAACCAAAGTTCAGAGATATGGTGAGGATAGTTCAAGATCTGCAGGCCCGCGACCAGGGCAAAAGGATTTTCACAAGCAAGGATATTTATGATGGTTTGGAAGGAGATGACAACCTAGAAGATCTCCCTCGCAAATTTGTCAAATTTGATGGGACTGGCAATCCCAAGGCTCACCTGGCTATGTTCTTTGTAGAATGCAATAGATTCAAGAGAGACAATCGTGCTTTGTTTAGATGCTTTCCTCGCAGTCTAGAGGGCACTGCCGCCAAATGGTATTCAGAGCATATCAATCCCATTGAGTTGAAGGAATTCGACAAGGTGGTTAATCTTTTCATTGAGTGATTCTTGTTCAATACTGAGGTGTTGCCCACCCTCAATCATCTCTATAATCTAAAGCAGAAAGAGGATGAAAAGGTGAGAGATTTTATCCACAGATGGCGATCCACCTGCAATCAAATGAAGGATCCGATATCAGAAAAGCATGCGTTGTCGGTCATCCTGAATAATTTCTCCCAACCTTTGAGAGGACTGATCTCTACTTCCCCAGCACGATCTTTTATCGAATTGATAGAACGAGCTGAATGGCTCGAGATTGGAATAGAGAATGAAGTATATGAGAGTCTCACACTCTCAAAGAGCAATTCAGATACCAAAAAGAAGTCAAACTTCATATTCTCTGTGAATGCCCCCGGCAACAGCAATGGCAAAAGCAAAAGGGGTGGCAGAAAGAACCACATCGGCGGATCAGGGAGTCTAAATTTCAGCAAAGATAATCATACAGGACAAGAGGACAGAATCAACAAGCAGAATGACAACCCTCTCTCGAGCATCCAACTAGAATCAAAACCCCAAGGGAGACCAAAGCATGACGGTTGGGGATACGACCGCAATTTTACTCCCTTAGAACAACCACTCGAGCAAGTTCTAGAATACATGATAGCCAAAGGGATGGTTAGACTCCCCAAGATAGCGGATCCTCCTGTGACCATGGGAAGGTTTAAAGATCAATTCTGTAAGTTTCATTGAACAATGGGTCACGATACCGAACATTGTTTCATCTTCAAGATCAATTTTCATATCTCCTTAATAATCTAAGCTGTAATTAAATATCTACAAAAAGGGATCTCTCAATTATTGTCAAGATGAAGACAAATTATGCGAGTTAGACCCCCAGGGCCAAAGAAGATTTGAATCATCTCCAAGATAAAGGAGTTTGTGACGGATCCTTCCAGGGAAAGTTCAGATCACCGTCAAGATGAAGGCGACTGCGATGAGCCTCTCGACAAACCCTAAAAGATATTTAATTTCTGCTACCATCAAGAGATTCTCAACCAAAGATCCAATACCGTCAAGATAATCCCTAAGGCAAAGAAGGATCGGAGCATCTCCAAGATGAAGGAGTTTGTGACGTACCCTTCCCCCCAAAAAGAGAGAAAAGTCAGGACATCTCCAAAATGAAGGATGATGTAATACCCAATAACCCAAGAGAGCTCCAATTCTGCCAAAAAAAAAGAAAAAAAAATAGTGCAGAAAGATCATCATGAGAAAAGAATCCCAGGATATCAGACTGCCAAATTTGCCAAGAATCCTCTTTAAATTTTGTGAAATTCTATTATCAATATTCTTTCACCAATTGCTTTCACAATAACAAGAATACTCTATTTTCTGTTCATATCAAGGAAATTGATAGCCTCCTAGAAAGAAAGCCAATTGCAAGCAATTTGAATTCGAATATTGATTCTACGGAGTTAAGCCCAATCAAAGGTAATACTTTAGGTAGAAAAAAAGGAATATTTACGCACCAATGTGTATCATTTTCAATTATTTTGAATCAACAACATTTTTCAACATTTTGACAATATTTTTTAGCTATCCTAGCGTGAAGCGAGAGCTTGAGGTTCATCTTTGGCGCATTCTGACATCGTTTGTTATCCCTTTTAGGACTTGATAACGAGAGTTTTCAAGATTCCTTCCCTTTTGTTGGTAAAATCTAAGCGCCTGGGCTCTCAGATTCACACACTTCCCTGTGTCCCCACTGTCCCACCATACACAGTCCAATTTCGGCTTCAGGTTAAGCCATCAATCATTTTCTCGCAAAAGGTCATCAATTTCAAAAGTTATTTAGCCTCAGCAATGAGGCGCCCAAAATCAAACCCCTTTTCAAGCTTTAGGGACCCCCAATTTCATCCTTTTGCAAAACCCCTATCGAATTCATTGTGCAGAAGTCCGAAGGTTCTATCATGGGTTCTTCTTTCGAGAATCTTATCATTTTAATTCCCGATGAGGTTAAGGGTTAAACTTGAGCCTCATTTTGATGAGGTATTTCATCTCCCGGTCAGGTTAAGGGTCAAACTTGAGCCCTGTTTTTACACGAAGTATTTTCCATCCCATCCAGGTTAAGGGCGAAACCTGAGCTTCACTTCTTTGAAGTAAATATTTCTTCTTCATTCTCCATTTTATATCTACCATTTTCATCAGGGCTAATTTCTTCACAGCAGTCAGATCCTTCTTACTGGGGCATTTTTATAGCCCAAATTTGGTATGTTTTTCTTTGCCACTAAGCTCGTCCCTAAACCGGCTTAGTAGCAAAGAGGGGCATCTATAAACACCCCAAATTTTCTTCATCCATTCTCAGACAACCCTCCTTGTGCAGTGCCAACCCTGTTAGGTCAGTGTAGGAGTCAAATCCCGAGTTTGTGTCAGAAAATTACCATTTTTGCTCACTTTTATTAGGAAAATTACCATTTTACCTCTAGGTCATCCCAGACCCCAGTCAGTTGGAGTCAACCAAGCTTAATGGTCAGTTCAAAATAGTTAGAATATCAGTCATTTCAAGCTCATCTAAGCTCACAATGAACATACCATTTCTATTTCTGACCATTTTTGCCAAAATGAGATCATTTCTCCAGGAATGAGCTCATTTCTCACTCAAATCCAAGCCAATTATCTCCAAGTTAGTCATTCACAGTCAGTAATATTCCCCAAAGTCTAGCTTGAGCTGACCAGGAGTTCAAGTGCTCCAGTTTCAGTTCAAAACCATTTCCAAGGGTCTAGGAGCCCATTTTAGCATGTTTCAGCTCTTTTAGCTGAAATTGAACTCAGTTCAGTCAGTTGAGCTAGTGTTTGAGCTTCAATTTTAGTTCATCTCAATACTACTGACCTTTGTTTTAGCTCAAACCCAGCTCAGATTCATAATTCACTTCACTCCAGTGACGATTCAGTGCCATTTCTCTAAAAATTGTAGTTTTTCTTGAAAATTTAGTCGGAAAGGTCAGTTGAGTCAGTGTCTTGTCAGTTCAGTTGAGTTCTGAAACCCTAGAACCCAGTTCATTTCAGTTCAATCCAACTCAAACCCCAATTTTCAAGGTCACTCTGGCCCGGTAGAGCCCGAAAACCATTTCTTGAATCATTTTGCAAATTCTATCAATTTCAACACTTTTTGAACTGGTACAAGTGTCAATTAAAGTCCAATATCCAAATTTCTTTATTTACAGCCTACATTTTGCATAGCATTTCGTGTTATTTCTTATCATTTTGTACCATTTCTCGGCATTTCATAATATTTCATCACATCTCATTTCATTTTTGAAGTCCAGAACTCCAGTTTTATAAATTTCAATCCAGATTGACTTTTAAAAGTTCTCATAAATCAATTTCAAACCCTGGGTCTCCAAAATTGACATTTTTATTCCCGAGATTTTAAATTTGAAAATATTTTCTCAATAAAAACAATCTGGATTTCTTTTAAAATCAAATTTTCAATTTTTAAACTAGATTTGCTTCTCAATGGGGTATTGAACTTCAAATTCCGAGCTCATTTCAAAAACTGCCAAACATAGCTCGTTTCGTCCAGAAATTTTCTAAAAAGACCTTTCTACCCCTATGATTCTGAAAATGAATTTCAAATTTGGAAAGTGAACCCACTCTAAGATGGTGTTCCTACTTGTATTTTCTTTTTTTTAGAAAAAAAATAAAACATTTCTTTTGCTTTATTTTATCATTTTTTTATTATTATTTTTTATTATTATTTCTTTTTCTTTTAGAGGCGGGACCCACAAGAGGGGTCAACCAACTCCCTCTCCCTTCCTCTTCTTTCCTTTCTTTCTTCCTCTCCTTTCCTTCTTCTTCTTTCTTTTCTTTCCTTTCTCCTTTCTTCTTTTCCTTCTTTTTTTCTTCCTTTCTTTCTTTTTCTTTCTTTCTTCTTCCTCTTTCTTCCATTTCTTTCCCTCTTTGTCATTCACGTATCATCACCTCCAGCCCCCTCCTTCCTCTTTTCTTTCCCTCTCTTCCTTCTTTCTTTCCTTTTCTCTTTTCTTTCTTCTTTCCTTCTTTCTTCCCCTTTCTTTCTTTCTTTCTTTCCCTTCCCTATTGTCCAGACACCATAAGGCCCAGCCCATTCACGTACACCTTGGTTTTCCATTCTCATGAGCCCCTCTCAAAACCTAGTTCTATCTCTAATTAAAATCTAAGTTTTGGTTTTAATTGGAGAAACACTCATACGGCTGCCATTTTTTTTTCCAACTCTCTCTCTCTCTCTCTCTCTCTCTCTCTCTCTCTCTCTCCCCTCTCTCAATAGACACTCAGCACACCCAAGTGAGAGGTCCTCCATCGTTTTAACCACAGCATAGCCACTCACCTCCATCAAGGCAGCAACATCCCCAACGATCAAAGGCTTCCAGCTCCATTGCTCCAGCAAGCACCTACTAGCAGCCTTGTTCCAGCCACCTTACAGCAACCCTCCATGCTCCAACCAATACCACCATCAGCCCCCAACTCCTTCTCTAGCTGGTGATAATATCTCTAGTCGTGCAGCCATCACAAGAGGACCTCCCTCTAGTCATTCCATTGCTTTTATCCTAGCCGATCCAAGGTGTTTCCTCTTCTCTTTATGCTTTCCCACTATAAAAATCCTATTTTCTTTAGAAGGGTTAGGTTAAGATAGAAGTCCATGATCAAATCCCGAATTTACTTGTTTGAACATGCATGTGATGGGTTTTATACTTTGACGCTATATAGATGAAAGAGATTTGTCCAATCTATAGACTGGATCTTCCATCTTTATAGCCAAAAAAAATATATGTAAGCATGATTCATACCTTCATTTGTTTTTTTTCTTCTTTCAGTCTATTCATTTTAGGCATTATTTTCAGGAAAATTATAAATCTTAAGCCTTAGGTATAATTAAATTATCATGTTATAAATTGTTTTGTTAGCATCACTAGTGCTTTGCTTAAAAATCTACAAATTTTGGTTTATGCAGTCTTGCTATCATTTTATGTTCATTCTTCTTTGCCAATAAATTCTGGTAATTTTATGTTACATGACATTATGTGTTCTAGGTTTTTTGCTGAAATTTTGAATTACTTTAGTATTCCCAGTTTTATTAAATAAATCAAATCCCAAAATAGGATCGTGACCCTTCTAGAATTCTAGGTTCTATTTTAGTAGACAAGAACCTCTGAGATCTCCTAGATGGATGATCCAAATTTCCCTAAAAAAAATACAGTGAGTCCCTATTAGAGCCTACTATTTTCCACTATTTTCCTAGCTTTTTCCAAGTAGTTTTGATCCCTGCAAAAAATCAATTTTCTCAGACCCTTCGGAAAATCTCACTTCTTCCTTGTCAGGGTCTAGACCGACCCTAACCCACTGTGTCCATTAAACCCATAGGCTGGATGTCAAAACTTCCAACATAGAAGTTATTTTTAACCCTTCCCTCTGTTGTTTCCCAAAATTTGGGAATTTTTAGAATAGTCTAAGTATTTTTTCCGAAATTAAATTCCTTGTCTGACAGATTCCCATGTCTGAGAATTTCATAGACCCAGGTCTCTGATAACCCTCTACTCTCTCGCAAAACATAACCCAAATTCCAATACTGTAAAAAAAGGAAATCTTCCTTTGTTTTTCAGGGACATTTTCTCATAATTTGAGCCATTTTTTCATCGGTCTGCTATTTTTCCCATAATTTTTTCCGAAACCTATCAGTCTACCCTAAATCCTAGAGTCGTCGGATTTCAATCCGACTTGCCGGAGCTCTCTAGCTCCGACCATAGATCAAAACCAGAATCTGTAAAAGGATTTTTTTTTTTTGCCTAATTGTCCTCTGTCATCCGATAAAATTTGGGAAATTTTTATGGAAGTTTAGTATCTGAAATCCAATTTAGAATTAGCATTTTATGCAAAATCTTGATTTTTTAGTATTTTTAGCTATTTTCCACATTAAAAAAATAACAAAAAATAGATTTTCGAGCTTCATTCTGTTTTTAGGGTTATTTTAGGTGTCCATGCCAAATTTGGCTCAAATCCAAGTTCATTTGCTTTGTGTGTTAGTTTATGTTTAAATTGAGAGGCGAAAATCATGCGAAAATCTAGTCAAATTTGATATTTTGTGATATTTTTGTCATTTTATGGTTTTTATCATGTAAATAAGCATGTCATGTCATGTCATATTAGGGTTAATTTCAATGTCGTTTGCATTTCAATTGCTCATTTTTGCAAAATTTATTTCAGAAAACCCTAGTTTCAAGGCCATAGTCTTGTTATCCAGAGCATTTTGGTCATTTTGACCTAAATTTTGAAATTCCAAACTTCAAATTTCCAAATTTTCGTGCATATCATCATATTGCATCATATTATGTTTGATTTTATTTCATTTGATTTTCAAATTTCCAAATTTTATAAAAATTCTTTTAGAAAACCCTGATTTCAAGGTCATCATGGGGCATTTTGGTTATTTTGATCCCAAATTCGAATTTCTAAGTTTATTTTCAAAATTATTCTTTATTTCTAATGTTTATATCAAGGGGGGTATGAATTTGGGTTTATATATGAATAATATTCGATAATTTCTAATGTTTTTGGATAAATTCAGAAAAACCTATATTTTTGTGCTAACATTGTTTTCTAGTTTTGCAGGAATATCCAGGAAGAAGATTTTTATTTTCTTTTATTCAATGTAATATCGAATGTAATAATTTTGTATAAGAGTTACTTTTCAGCTTAGAATAGGACTTCATTGCATATAGTTTAATTTTTGCAATTTCCAATATCTGATGTATGATGCATATGCACATTTTCCAAAATCACTATGGTTGACACGAATGGCATGTGCACAAGATCTTAGGGAGTTCACAAATTTGGTGAGATTTGTATTTATGGCCATAGTCAGAATATGAAGAAAACCAAGATTTGTGATCTTCGTATTAGCCACATTCAACCTATACTCTTAGTCTAACTTCAAAAATGTACTGCATTTCTCGAAGTTTCAAAAGGATTTTCCAATTCCTCAATGAAATATCTTTCAAATTCATATTCATTCATTAAATTTGCATCATTTTCAAACTCTTTTCCCAATTCCATTTCAGAGAAATCGATTTCCCTAAAAATTTCCAAGTCTTTCTCAGGATTTGATTTTCTCAGAATTCTGAATTTTCAAATAAGATTTCAAAGTATTTCCCAAGTTCAAAATCATGATTTTCCCAATATTTAATATTCTCAATTTCAAGTTTCAAAGCTCCAAAATCAATTTTCTCAAAAACTTTGAATTATTTCTAAAATTGATTTTTCTAGAATTCTCAAATCCTATTCATAAATCGATTTTCTTAGAAAAAGCTATTCCAATCTCAAAAATCGATTTTCTCAGAGTTCCCAGTTTCCTGAGAATCCATTTTCCATTTCAAAAATCATTTTCCAATGAACTTCCTGATTTTCTCAAGATTCTAAAATCTATTTCCTTAAAAAAGCAATCCAAATCACAAAATCGATTTTCCCAAAGTTCAAGTTTTCTTGAGAATTCATTTTCCAATGCAAATTTCTCATTTCCAATGAAATTCAATGATTTTCCCAAGAATTTCATTTTCAAGCACTTTTCCAGTCATTTTCCAAGTACATCTCAATTTTCCAAGGCAAACATCATATTTTTGAAATTTGCATCTTTTCAAAATTCTATAGCACATGCCTGATTCTCTGTGCATTCTAGAAAAATAGAGCATAATTTAGATAATTTAACTTAGTCAAAGCACACATTTGATCCTTGGTTCGATTACCCCTTGTAAAGGCGCTAGAAACGGTCGAACCTCGTACCGACAAGCGGATCTCGTTCCACAGAATTTTCCCGCAAATTTTTAAAACGAAGGTGAGTAATTTTCAAAATCAATCTTCAAAACTTTCGTCAAGTTTGACTCGCAGAATCGTTTCTCTCTCTCGCAGAGGGAGGGGAAAAAATTTTGCGATGATAATAGGGACTTATTTCAAAATGGTTAAATCCTAGTAAAAATGATCTGTGCAATGGATATGTTGATAGCCAGTTGGAAGAACATTGATTCAACAAAACTGTCGTGGTTGTAGCATAATTTGAGCTCAGGTATGAGAAGTATACCTCATCGATCATAAATCATGATATGAGGTTATGATTGGAATGAATACAATGTTGAACTAAGTGAATAACATTATGAATCTAACATGTGGGAGAAATATCCTGAGTTACGCACTTAGTACTCTTAATAGAATTTCGTGAAAGAAATTCTGTTAAGAGAGTAATGATGTAAGACCCGCAATTTTTCAGTATCTTTCTAAAGAAATTCACGAGGCATTTTCAAGTAAAAATAGCATCTGAATCTGAAATACGAATCAAATCGATTTGTACGAGCCAGATATACTTAGGATATTTGTACCTTCGCGAATATATGCTCAAACACTTTGAAAGTCATAACTTCCTACCTGAACGAAATCAATAGATTTTCATGAGCCAACTTTCTTAGTTACGTCAATACGAAGAGAATGACGTACTTAGAATTTTTCAAAAAAAAATCACCGAAAACCCAAAATTTTTGCGGGACCCACAGAAATGTTGGTGAGACCCACAAAAATATTCCTCAGAAAATATCTTGTGGGACCCACAAAATATCCTATAGAAATATCTTGTGGGCCCCACCTCAAAAGGAACCTCTTAGAATTAAAATAAAGCTAAGGCCATAAAGGAAATGGGATTCTTTTAGGTTTTTCTAGAAAAATCCATAAAGAATGTGGGCTTGGGCTATAAATAGCCCTACCCACTCTCTCTCTTCTCATAATTTTGACCCCCCCTCTTTCTTGCCTTCTCTTTCTCTCCTAAACCTCCTCTAGTGATCCCAAGTAGGTCTGAGCCTACCTGACCTGGCCTGAGCTTACTTGATCTGGTCTTAACCTGCCTGACCTGGTCCTAGCTCACCTGACCTGGTCCAAACCTAGTTGACATGACTTGAACCTAGTTAGGTTTAAAGTCAAAGTTAAAGTTCTTTTTGGTCCCAAACCCTAGTTTGATTTTCTGAACCTTGACCTAGCTAGCTTGGGCTAAGTCTGAACCTGCTGAACCCAGTTGACTTGGACCAAACCGAGTTTGGTTCAAACCACTTAGGTTGAGTAGCTTGACCTACTCTTCCTCTTTCTCAACTAGGTCAACCTCATATGACCTAGTCTGACCTCTTGAAGGAAGGCTCAAACCCTGTTTGAAGCAGTTTGAGCGTTTCGAAGTTGTTTCTTCTGCGATTTAAAGTAAGTTCGCTTCGTTGATCTATCTCTTTCAAGTATTTGTTTGTTTGTATATAGCATATACTTTTTGAAGTAATATCTTACCCTAGTTCTTGGTTGAGCCCATTGGGACACTTCGTTGTTCAACCGCTCACCTCGTAACTATCATTGGATATATATGTTGAATACGCAGTATATGCGTTCTTAAAAATGGTATCTTACCCTGGTTCTTGGTTGAGCCATTCGAGATACTTCGGTGTTCACCCACTCGCCTCGTAACTCTCGTTGGATGTCGAGCTTCGTGTATATCGTCTGGTGACTGCCATCGCATCTTATATCGCCAAGGCCTTATAATTTACTTTTGTCGTCGCGTCGTATGATGCCAAGGCTCCCTGCTTTCTGCAATTTCCAATTATGCACTTCTGATTATGCATTTACTTACGTCGTTGTGTTGAATGACGCCAAGGCTCCTACTTTCTGCAAATATATGTGTAGAATATTTTGTTCGGTTACACACGCCGAATAATAAGTATATGCATTTCATTTACGCTACCGCCATATAAAGTACAACCTTCTGCTTATATTACATATATGACACATAAATGAGCATTCAAATGGAGATAAACTCTAAATCGCCGATGTGATTCTCTTACTGCTCCTCGTTCAAGATTTTACTTGATGAATAAAGCTCCTATTGGAAAGGCTTCGCTTTTTGGCAAAACTGCTCTTTACGTAAAGATTAAGTCATTTACGTATGACCTGACTATGGCCTAGGGTTCCAAACAACCTTGATGGATGCAAAGTACACACAACGGTGCACATTCATTTCTCGGGTTAAGCGTAGCGATTTTTCCGTCAAAGAGGAGAGATGTCTCTTAAATTGTCAAAAGAAAAACGCGCTTCCTCCATCAAAGAGAGGAAGTGTTGCTGGAATTTCTGAAGAAGCTAGAAATAGCTCAGAAAGAACGTAGCAGGTTACTCCGTCATACAAAAGAGTTGTTACGCAGTTCGTTGGATACTTTCTACAACGTAGAAAGGATTGTCGCATCCCTACCATTGGAAGAGGGGAGGTGCTAACGAAATGGTTGGCAGAAGAGCTGCCAGAACTGGTTAAATGGCACAAACAATACCCATTGTTGGAACGATGACAGACTGACTCGTCTCTCTGATACCTGTAAGGGTACCTTGCTCCTAAGGGTCGTTGTGTCAGAGTAGTGGTTGTGCCTTGACTAGGTTGTGGGCTCGTTGCGTAAAAATACACCGAGCATCTGATCCATTAAGATCGTGTCATGTGCATGCTCATTGAGAAACTGATATACAACTAGACTCGTAAGGGCCGCAGAGCCAGAGTACGTTGTCCACCCGGAAGAGGTGAGATGCTCATGATAGCCACAGTGTCGAGAGCAGAGTCAAGCATGCAAATGAATAAAATGAAAAGACCCCGCGGTTGATGATCGTGTTAGGGGCATACTGAATGGGGTCGAGTACATACTTGTTATCATCGCAAAAAATTTCCCCTCTCTTGCGAGAGAGAAACGATCCTGCGAGTCAAACTCCACCAAAGTTTTGAAAATGGTTTTAAAAATTAACTCGGCTCTGTTTTGAAAATTTTGCGGGAAAATTCTGTGGAATGGGATCCGCTTGTCGGTACGAGGTTCAACCGTTCCTGGCGCCTTTACCAGGGGTAATTGAACCAAGGATCAATTACCTGCTTTAACTTGACTCAAATATCTAAGTTATGCTCTATTTTTCCTAGAATGCACAAAGAATCAGGCTTGTGCTATGAAATTTAGAAAATAATGCAAGTTTAAGAAAATATGATGTTTGCTTTGGAAAATATGCTTGAAAAATGATTGGAAAAGTACTTGAAAATTGAATTCCTGGGAAAATCATTGAATTTCATTAGAAATCAGAAATTTGCATTGGAAAGTGATTTCTCAGGAAAATTTGAACTTTAGAAAATCAATTTTAAAATTTGGAATTGCTTTTCTGAGAAAATGGATTTGAGAATTCTGAGAAAATCTAAGAAATTCATTGAAAAAGGATTTTTTTTTAAAATGGAAAACAGATTCTCAAGAAACTGGATCCTTAGGAAAATGGGAAATATGAGAAAATCGATTTCTGAAAACTTGGGATTTTGAAATTTTAGAATTTTAAAACATTGGAAAATCTTGGTTTGAACTTAGGAAATGCTTTGAAATGTCATTTGAAAACTTAGAATTTTGAGAAAATCAGATCCTCAGAAAGACTTGGAAATTCTTGAGAAAACTGTTTTTTTTTTAAATTGAAGTTGGAAAATGAATTTGAAAACAATGCAATTTGAATAATATGAATGAATGAATATGAATTTGAAAGGGAATTTCAATTGAGGAATTGGGAAATCTTTTTAAAACTTTGAGAAATGCAGTGCATTTTTGAAATTAGCCTAAGAGTGTAGGCTGAATGTGGCTAATACGAAGATCATAAATCTTGGTTTTCTTCGTATTCTGACTATGGCCATAAATATGAATCCCACCGAGTTTATAAACTCCATAAAAGCTTGTGCACGTGCATTCGTGTCAACCATAGTGAATTTGGAATAAATGCATGAATGATATATCAAATACTAGAATTTGCAGAAATTAAACTATATGCAATGCATCCCTATTCTAAGCAGAAATGTAACTCTTATTCCAAATATTACATTGATTTTTACATTGAATTGAATAAAATAAAGAAAGAAAATAACTAAGCCTTCTTCTTGAATGTTCCTGCAAAACTAGAAAACAGTGTTAGCATAGAAATGTAGGTTTTTCTGAATTTATCCGAAAATATGAAAAATTATTGAATATTATTCAGATATAAACCCAGATTCATACCCCCTTTGATATAAACATGATAAATAACAAATAAATTTTGAAAATAAAATTGAAAATCCGAAATTGGGGTCAAAATGACCAAAATGCCCCTGATGGCCTTGAAATCAGGGTTTTCTGAAAGAAATTTTGGAAATTTGAAAATCAAATGAAATAAATCAAACATAATATGATGAAATATGATGATATGCACAAAAAATTGTGAAATTAAAAATTGAAATTTCGAAATTATGGTCAAAATGACCAAAATACCCCTGATAACAAGACTATGGCCTTGAAACCAGGGTTTTCTGAAATAAATTTTGCAAAATTGAAAAATGTGAAATGCAAGTGACATTGAAATTAACCTTCATATGATTTTACATGCTAATTTACATGAATAAAACCCTAAAATGGCGAAAATATCATAAAATATCAAATTTAACCTGATTTTTGCCTGATTTTCGCTTCTGAATTTAAAGATAAACTAACATGTGGAGCAAATGAACTTGGAATTAATCCAAATTTGTCATGAACACCTAAAATAACCCTAAAAAGAGAATGGAACTCTAAAATCTATTTTTTGTATTTTAAATATAGAAATTCAAATAAAAACCTTAAATTTTGTGATTTTTGCCTAAAATGTTGATTCTAAAGGGGAATTTAGATATCAAATTTCCATAAAAATTTCCAAAATTTTATGGGGTAACAGATAACAGTAAGGCAAGGATTTTTTTACTTTTACACTTCCTGGTTTTGACCTATGGTCAGAGTTGTACTACTACAGCAAGTCAGATCGGAATCCGGCGACTCTAGGATTCGGGGGAAACAGACAGGTTTCGGTAGAAAATGTGAGAAAAATAGTAAGCAGATGGGAAAAAGTCTGAATTTTTTAAAAAATGTAACTGAAAAACATAGAAAAATTTTGTCTTTTTACACCATTTGGATTTGGGTTACGGTTTGGAAAAAGGCATGCTGTTATCAGAGACCCAATTCTCTGAAATTTTGGGATATTGAAATCTGTCTGACAGAAAATAAAATTTTGGGAAAAATACTGAAACAGTTTTAAAAATCTTCAAATTTTGGGAAATGCCAGAAAAACATGTTAGAAACAACTTTCATGTTGAAAGTTTTTGAAGACAAGCTACGGATTGAACGGACTTGATGCATTAGAGTCTGTCTATACCCTGACGGAGGAAAATCGAGATTTTCTCAGAGGTTGGGAAATCCAATTTTTGACAAAGGTCAAAACTAACTGGAAAAATCTCAAAATTTCCAGATCATCAGTATGATCAATTATGAATCCACTATGATTTTTGGATGACAATCTGGATCTCTCACAAGGGTGGTGCCGGAGGTTCTTGTTTGCTAAAGCGCAAAATAGAAATTCAAAAGGACAGAAAACCCGATGTAGGGTTTGATCGGTTTATGTGGGTTCCAAAACCCGAATAGAATCAATTTTTCAGAAGTAAATAATAGACATATAGGCCTAACTGATCTAAATTTTACAGAATTTACTAATGCAGAATCTCACATAAAAAATTGTATGGACTTCGCACACAACATCAAAACTTGTGAACTCTTAAACCAAATACTAACAAATTTACATTATATGAATAAAACAGCAAAATGAATCTATATGAACCTAAATGTGATGCTTTTAAAAATATAAAACCTAAATGAAAGCTAAAAAAAGGTAAAATGATCAGGGATATGTCTTAGATCTTAATATTGGCCATTGAGGTGAGAGATCTGGTTCATCCCTTGGACGGATCATCTCCCATACATAGCCTCAATCATAAAAATTTTAAACCATGTAAAACAAAACAATTTTGAACTGATTTCCATCTATGTTCATGAGAGCATCACTTTAATGAAATTTAACACAAGTGTTAAATCAAGAGAGAGATATATACCTTACCTTGGGGTTTTGATGCAGCTAATGACCTATTGCAACACCCGTGAAAGAGGTTGAAGAAGAAGACTGGTGATCGGCTATGGGGAGTTGGAGCTGGTGTTGCTGATGTGAAGGAGGTTGGAGATGATGTGCGTTGGCTGCAGATCTGCTGGGGATGGTGTATTAAAGGTGGAGGCTGCCTCAACTTGAAGGCCGGCTGGAAAGAATGAAAGGAAGCTACTGCCAACGATGGAGGAAGGTGGCTGCTGGGCGAGATGTAACAGTAGTGGCAATGGCTGCTGGGCGTGAAAGGAGAAGCTGGAGCTGCTATGCTGCTGTGGAGGTGGTGAAGGTGGAGCAATGGAGGTTGCTACTGATAGCTTGAATCCGGAGGAGCTGCCAAGGAATCACCGGCTGGAAAAGATGGGGGTGAAGGAGGAAGCTTGGTTGCTGTGGTGGCTGAAGCCAAAATGTTGCTGGAGATGGCAAGGGGAGGTTGCAAGGGCTGGGCTGAGAGAGGCTGCAGCAGCCAAGGGGAGAGGAGGAGAGAGTTCCAGAGAGAGAGAGAGAGAGAGAGAGAGATGAAAGAGGGATATGCGTTGAATGCTCTTTTTTTGGCGCAACTGTATGGCACCTTTGATAAGAACTTAGGGAAAGATCAATTCTTTCCTAAGTTTTCCTTAGTTAGTAAAAAAAAGGGATTCACGTAGATGGGTTGAAGAGGTGTACGTGAATTGAGAGCCCAGTTGTTCCTCTCTTTTTCCTCTTTTTTTTTTTGGTTTTCTTAACTTAGGGAAGGTCATATCTTTCTCTAAGTTTTTAGTTTTAATTAGGGAAGGAAAGGGAAAGGGCCTCTACGTGAATGGCTAGGCAAGAGGGAAAGGAAGTGATGTCTTCTTGCAATCGTTGTAAATTTTTGAAAAGATTTTTATATGAAAAGCATGTGAAAACCAGACATCAAATAATAAAAAACCGGTTCTCACTAATGGATGAGACCGGGTCGAACTCAGGGAACGGGAATATATCGTATTCAAGTACACAAGTCTAAACTAATCTTTATTGCCGAATTATGGAAATGTAAAATGTTCAGAAAAGTAAACACAACTAGCTATTACAACAAATGAATACCCTTCGCAGAGGGCATAAAGTGCAATATTTACAAACCCAATTAAAATTCCTAATTCTAAAAATAAAAGCAAACAGACTTTATTTTTCGTACTTCGTGTCACGTAATCGCTTCCACTCCACTCCTGTGCTATCCTGCACAATTCAAAGGAACACGAGCAGTACCAGAAATAGAAGTAAAAACAATATTAAACTAGCTAAATGCTAAGAACATTGAAATATAGCATCAAAAGAAACTAATGACCATTAAAACTATATTAAACTAATGTTAATTAACTGAGTAATTCTAAAACTAAGAGTAATATAAAAGACAACTAAGCAATTTTCACAAAATAGAGAATTCAATTAACTGACCAAATTAACAACACAGACAATTCAATCAACAACTATTACCTAATTAGCATAGGGAAATGCAATATCAAAAATACAGAAACTTAACTATATACTAAAAAAATGAATTGAAATGTATTAAAAAAATTAGACAATGCATGTAATGAAATAACAAGAGATTCAATAAAATGAAAAAACAAACAGAATTAGAAATGAAAGAGACAGGAATTAAAAAAAACAAAACAGGAAAATGACTGAATAATAAAAGAAACACAGAAATTTAATGCAATGAAAAGTATTGTAAAATTACTGAAAATTCAAGAAAAACAACATATGAAATGGAAACTGGAGAACAAGGAATCGGTTTCAAAAACTGAATTGTAAAACAGAATTTAAATCTACGATACTACAGATTATACTGGAAATACAATTGCAGATCTAAACTAAAAAATTAAAACAGGAAATGAGATGATCTAAACAACTACGATGAAATCTAAAAGATATACAAGGAAATCAAGAAATGAAAAATCCAAGAATGAATAAAACCAGAAAAAAAATTCATGAGACAATGGAATCAAACAAAGAATTGCTGAAATGAAAACATGAAAAAAAAATTTGCATAATAGAAATTGAGATCAATCTAATGTATACTATAGCAAAAATGCAGCATAAACAAGCTAAAGACAACAAAGAATTTGAAAAAAAAAATTGAAACTCACACAGATTGCATACAAAAAAAATCACAGAAAAGAAAAGAAAAAATGCACGATATAACAGAATTTGTTGCAGAAAAAAAAAACAAATTTGCTGAATCAAGACAAATAAAAAACCGACAGATGAGAAAAACACCAGGAAAGAAGAAATCGAATCTGATGCATATATTTTTTTCATTTTTCTTTGCTGTAAACAAAAATCAAATGATCTATTTATTTATTATATTTTTTTCGTTTTTTTTTCTGTAAACAATGGTAAACAAGAACGATTGAAAAGAAAGAAAGATGAGGATGAAGGTGAGGAACCGAAGATCGGAGGAAGAAGAAGAAGAAGACTGACTTACCGGAAAAAGATGTGGCTTCCACTTCAGGCGCCGCAATCGACTGGAAAATTCCTTGCTACCGGATGAGGATGATCGGCTGCTGCTGCTGCTGGAAAAAGAAGAAGAAGAAGAAGAAGATGAGGGAATCCGGCAATTAGGAAAAACAGAAGGAAGATGGGAAAATCAGAGGGGGAAAAGCATTCTGGCGCACAAAATTGGAGCCCCCTCCGATCTGTTGTACGCCCCTTTTTAAAAGGGTTTACACCGGTTGGAACCGGTTTGAAACAACCCCTTTTTATTTTCAAAACTTCCAAACCGGTTCCAACCGGTTTGGTTTTTACTTTCTTCTTTTTATAAATACAAACCGGTTCCACCCGATTTGTATATTTATTTTATTTTATTTATTTTATTTTTTTTATTTTTATTCTTTTCAAAAGTAAAGAAAACTGTGAAAATTTTCAAAAACAAAACTCTTTATAAAAGAACTTCAAAACTAATCTACTATATTTTTTCTTTTCTTTTCTAAAAAACACAACACTTAAAATGAATAAAACTATTTTTCTAATTTTTTTTCTTTTTAATAAAAACTAAAACCAACTAAAACTAAAATAGGCATAAGAATGTAAAATAAAACTATTTTTTTATTCATTTTCTAATTTTAAATTATTTTAGCACATTTACTCAAAAACTAACATAAAATTGGGTTTTTGAAACATTATTTCATAAAATCATGCATATTTAAATGTTAATAAACCCTGAATTATATGCATGATCAAATACCCCCATGCTTATGTTTTGCTAGTCCTCGAGAAAACTAGAAAAATGCAAGAAATCAAACTATCACCTAACTCACTTTCGTAGGAATCACGGTTGCATTTAGCTCATGCAACAAGCCCTTTCACCCCCTGGGTTACCCAGTGGACGAGTAAGGTCTCGTGAGGGTTTGCAGTGATGCTACCCACAAACATCTCTGTCATGTATGCATAATATTACACATCATCATAATCCGTAGGTAATCAAAGACTTTATTTTTACAAATATTTCCTGTTATTTCAAAATCAAAATATAATTAGAGTCTTTTATGTACCACCATAGAAAAAGAATTTCTTTCACTTTTCTAAAAATCACAATTATTTATGTTTTATTCTTAGAAAATCCAATAAAAATATATTATTATTTACTTATCCTCACTCATATGTTTTCTGCACAGGTTTTCTCAATCACACTTCTAAGCATTGAACTTTTCTTTTTAAGTTCTTTCCTTTCTTTTTTTCTTTTCACGCTTTTTCTTTTTGCGCACTTATTTTTCTCTTATAGCTTGCGTGTGGTCTGCTTTTATACCTTGTGCAATGTCAATATCTTCTATATTTTTTTTCTTCATACCAAAAGATATCAACTAAGACATAAAAGTGACTTCCTTCATTCACCCTTATAACATGAGAGTCAAACATTTCAACTTGTATCTGTTCTCAGTTACCTAGGATCACGAAGTTTTCCACTCTCCCTTATGCAAATGGACTTAAAAGTTTCAACTTACATCTAAGTTCCATCTATTAAGGATTGTGGAATTATCCAAACAACCTAACGCATGCTTTTTCTCATTTTTTGAGCTCATTTTTATGCTTTTGTTCATTTGCTTAGTTTTTCAAAAATAGAACTGTGCATATTCATATTTATGACTCAAAATAAATTCTAACATGTATCTATCATCATTTCCTCGAAATCCACATAAACAACCATAATTTTTAGATCTATGTCAGAAAGAAAAAAAAAATTCGTGGGGCTTAAAAATCCTCTAAAAACATCAGATTTGAAATAACATTCATATAAGTTCAAACTCTTTCTTTAAAAATCTACTTTTTATGAGAGATGTGTAAACATGTGCAAGAACGTAGACAAAAATATTCTGGTGAGCTACTACACCCTCCCCCATGCTTGAATTACACTGTCCCAGTGGCATTCCCCCATGCTTATGTGAAACTAAGTGAATGCACATGAGATAAAATCAATGAGGGAAAGAAAGTAAACTCAATGAAATCTAAAATGTGAAAATATGCCTACCATGATTATGGTTTATGAATTATGCACATGAACTATATGAAAGTACTCTTAAAAAAATTTGTTTTTCTATGAATATTTACAAAATTTTTAAAATATATACAAACATGTGTGAGTCCTAAACTTCTAAAAGATCAACATCCTCAATGTCTTGTCCTGTCACAATATCTGAGATATAAGGCTTCAGCCGTTGCCCATTTACTTTAAAAATAGCACCCGTACGAGGGTCAAAAAGATCTATCGCTCCATATGGAAACACCCTATGCACAACAAATGGACCATTCCATCTTGACTTCAACTTACCTGGAAAAAGATGAAGACGTGAATGATAAAGCCATACCTTTTGCCCAGGCTCGAACTGTTTCCTAACAATATATCGATCATGAAAATGCTTAGTTCGAGCTTTGTAAATCTTTGGACTCTCATAGGCTTCATTACGCAATTCCTCTAGCTCACTCAACTGTAATTTTCTCTTGACTCCAGCTTGGGTCATGTTGAAATTGAATTTTTTTATAGCCCAATATGCTCGATGTTCTAACTCAACAGGAAGATGGCAAGGTTTACCGAAAACTAATCGAAATGGTGACATACCAATCGGGGTCTTGAAAGCAGTCCTATAAGCCCACAAGGCATCATCAAGGCGCTGAGACCAATCCTTGCGGTCTGGTCTGACTGTCTTTTCAAGAATCCTCTTTATCTCCCTGTTAGATACCTCAACTTGGCCACTGGTTTGTGGGTGGTAAGGTGTAGCAATCCGATGATGCACAGAATATTTCCTAAGTAAGGAAGCTACCTGCACATTACGAAAATGTGTACCACCATCACTGATGATCGCTCTAGGAACTCCGAACCGACTAAAAATGTTGTGCTTAATAAACCGAAGCACCTCTTTATGATCGTTGGTCCGGGTGGCCACAGCCTCGATCCATTTTGAAACATAATCAACCGCCACTAAAATATATGTAAATCCAAATGATGGCGGAAAAGGACCCATGAAATCAATGCCCCAAACATCAAAAATTTCCACAATCAGAATAGGTAAAAGAGGCATCATGTCGCGCTTGGTAATGCGACCTGTTTGCTGACATCGCAAACACTTCCTACAGAATTCGTGAGCATCTCTATGAAGTGTGGGCCACCAAAATCCAGACTGAAGGACCTTTGCAACGATCTTCCGACTAGAAAAATGACCTCCACAAGCTAAAGAATGACAAAAGGATAAAATGGAATGATACTCTTCTTCGGGCACACATCTCCGAATCATCTGGTCCGGGCAAGATCTAAATAATTCTGGTTCCTCCCAAAAATAATGTTTCACCTGCGCAAAAAATCTATCTTTTTCATTCCGGTTCCAGTGCGCAGGATACTCTCTAGTAACCAGAAAATTTACAATATCCGCGAACCAAGGTAAACGCTTGACATGAAATAACTGCTCATCCGGAAAAGAATCAACAATCTGTCCTTGATCAATAGATGAATCTATAGTCAGTCTAGACAGATGATCTGCTACAAGATTCTTACATCCACTCTTATCTCGAATCTCAATATCAAATTCTTGTAACAGAAGAATCCAACGAATGAGACGCGGTTTAGCATCCTTTTTACTCATCAAATATCTTAATGCAGCATGATCTGAGTAAATGATAACTTTGGAGCCTAACAAATATGATCGAAACTTCTCAAGTGCAAATACAACGGCTAGTAACTCCTTCTCAGTGGTAGTATAATGCATTTGTGTGTCAGAAAGAGTCCTACTAGCATAATGAATAACATGAGATCGTTTCTCAATTTTCTGTCCTAAAATAGCTCCAACCGCATAATCTGAAGCGTCACACATAATCTCAAAAGGCACTGACCACTCAGGAGATCTGAGAATAGGAGCAGTGGTCAATGCTTCCTTTAGGGCTAAAAATGCCTTCAGACAGGCATCATCAAACACAAACGACTGATCTTTCGACAGCAGGTTACACAACGGTCTAGAAATCTGACTAAAGTCTTTAATGAACCGTCTATAGAAACCTGCATGCCCTAAAAATGAACGCACTTGCCTCACAGAGGTCGGTGGAGCTAATTTGACAATGGTCTCCACTTTTGCCTTATCGACCTCAATACCTTTCTCAGACACAATATGTCCAAGAACAATCCCCTGCTGTACCATGAAATGACTCTTTTCCCAACTCAACACTAGATTTGTCTCCCTACAGCGCTGAAGTACACGAGATAATTTTTGGAGACAATTATCAAAAGAAGAGCCATAAACCGAGAAATCGTCCATGAAAATCTCAAGGACATCATCCATCATGTCAGAGAAAATCGCCATCATACATCTCTGAAATGTAGCCGGGGCATTACAAAGCCCAAACGACATCCTCCTATATGCAAATGTACCATAGGGACAGGTAAATGTCGTCTTATCCTGATCCTCGGGATGAACGGCCACCTGGTTATATCCGGAATATCCATCTAAAAAGCAATAATATTGCTGGCCTGCAAGTCTTTCTAAAATTTGGTCGATGAACGGTAACGGGAAATGATCTTTCCTAGTTGCACTGTTCAACTTCCTATAGTCAATACATACTCGCCATCCCGTAGTAATCCTCATGGGAATGCTCTCTCCTTTCTCATTCTTTTCCACAGTGAGCCCAGACTTTTTGGGAACAACCTGGGTAGGACTCACCCACTGACTATCGGAGATAGGATAAATAATCCCAGCATCTAACAATTTAACTACTTCCTTCTTCACCACTTCTTTCATGTGAGGATTTAATCTCCTTTGTGATTCTCTTGAAGGTTTAGCTCCCTCATCCATAATGATCCGATGCATACAAAAGGAGGGGTCAATCCCCTTTAAATCCGCCACAGACCATCCAATAGCTTCCTTGTGCTCATGCAAAACCTGTAACAACTGATGCTCCTGTGAATCTGTCAGGTTTGCAGAAATAATAACTGGGAGAGTCTGCTCTTTTCCTAAAAAGACATACTTGAGTGAAGCTGGTAAAGGCTTCAACTCCAACTCTGGGGGACTCTCTATTGATGGCTTTGCGGGCTTCTCAGCTAATTCTGGAAGTGGTTCAGGATGCCAAATCCCACTGACATTATCTGCCTCACTATCTATCATATCAAGGCGATCCTCTTTGAATGATTCATCAATCTCCTCTTGAGGTGGATCACTCAACAACCAATCATGTTCAGCTTCTATAATATCTTGAATGATATCAACCTCAAAAGAAGCTTCTTCAGTATCAGACTCCATCGATGCACAAAAAATGTTCATCCTCATTTTCCTATTTCCAAATGAAACATCCATTTCACCAGTGCTGCAATTAATGCACGCATTGGCGGTAGCTAGGAAAGGGCGACCAAGAATAATAGGAGTCTGTCTGATGCTATCAACTCCCTCCATATCTAATATCACGAAGTCGACAGGGAAATAACAATCCTCCACCTTGACTAACACATCTTCAAATATCCCTCTCGGGACCTTAATCGATCTATCTGCTAATTGAAGCGTCATAGGTGTAGATTTCATCTCTTTCAATCCAAATTTGTCATAGAAGAAACCCGGCAAAATGTTAACACTTGCCCCAAGGTCAAGCAAAGCACGCTCAACAGTAATGTTTCCTATGACACATGATATGATAGGGGTCCCTGGGTCCTTAAGTTTGGGTGGAGTCTGGTGTTGCAATACTGCACTGATCTGCTCCGTCAAATATATTTTCTTCTGCGCATGGGACCTCAACTTCCTTTTCTGCGTACAAAGCTCTTTGAGGAACTTTGCATATGCAGGGACTTGCTGGATGGCATCTAGTAAGGGAAGGTTTATATGGACGTGCTTGAATATCTCAAGCATCTCTTGCATGTTTACTCCCGACTTACCTAATGCTCTCGGTTTCTCTAACGCCTCAGGAAAGGGGGCTTTAGGAATATGGGTTGTGGAAGGCTCAAATGGAAGAACCTTCTCGCTTTCCTGGGGTACAACATTAGGGACAGGCTGCTTCTTACTTATCTTCTCTCTTTCTTCTGCAGCCTCCCTTGAATGGTACTGCTTCCCACTTCTAAGGGTTACTACTGCCTGAGCTTGCTCTTGATGTGTATCTGTCATATGCAAACTCTGCAGAGGTTCTTTACCCCTAGGGTTAACTATAGGCTGACTAGGCAATGTTCCCTCAGTTCTCCTGCTAAGTGCTTCAGCGAGCTGCCCCATTTGAGTTTCTAACTTTGCAATCGACTGGGTATGTGAGCTCAAAGCTTGCAAAATCTTATCCTCAAAATATTGACTAGATGAAGGCTCCTGAAAATGGGGTTGAGTATAAGCAGGTTGGGCTGGAGGGTCATTGGATCTTTGAAATCCAGGTGTATAACCACCTTGTCTGGATTGACTATGGGAAGGGTTAGGGGCTTGAGCCTGTGAGTTACGCCATGAGAAATTTGGATGGTTTCGCCAGCCCGGGTTGTAAGTATTGGCAAATGGATTGGGTGCGGGCCTAGCGAAGTTTTGAGCTATCTGAGCTTGCTCTTGGACAAACTAAGGATACTGTGGCGCAGCTGGACATTGGAGAACATGGTGTGCAGGACTCGCACACAACGCACACACCTGCATGGCAGGAGAGGGACCCAACAATAATTGATCTAATTTCTGAGATAGTTGGTCTACCTTGTTGCTTAACTCAAGGTTCATCCCTATTTCGAAAATACCTGCCTTCTTAGCACTATCATGTACAGGTGTAACTCTATCAGACCGTGAAGCTGTCGCGTGGTGCATCGAATTCTCGCTTAATGTCTCAAAGAGCAACCACGCTTCATCCTCACTCTTGAGCATGAAAGTGCCCCCACATGCGGCATCAACCATTTGACGATTCTTCTCAGTAAGACTGTCATAGAAATATTGCACCAGTTGCCATCGAGGCACCTGGTGGTGGGGACACTTGCGGAGAAGATCCTTCATCCTCTCCCAAGTCTCATGAAACAGTTCCCCCTCTATTTGCGTAAAACTGGTGATGGCTTTTCGATACTGATTCGTCTTACCGATTGGGAAATATTTCTTTAAAAATTCTCTTTGCATATGTTCCCACGTGGTAATTCTAACTGTATCTAATGCCTTCAGCCAGTGTTTGGCTTTATCCTTCAGAGAGAAGGGAAACAGGGTCAACCTCATAGCATCATCTCCAAAGTTGTTTATTCTCACTGTAGAACAAATCTCTAAGAATTCGTCGAGATGACGATATGGATCTTCATTGCTAAGACCATAAAATGAAGGTAACATTTGGATTACACTGGCCTTAATCTCAAATTGATTTGCTCCTACATCAGGTCTTGTGATGCAGGAGGCGGGAGTATAGGTGTTAGGCATGAAGTACACCCTAAGGGGACGAGTAATCTGCTGATTCTCAGCCATGGTTGCAGATCTCTGGGCTCTCCTAATAAGGGACTTGGGGTCCTCAATCGGCTCTACCAGCTCAGGGTCAAGTGAGCGTCGCCCTTGCATACACTTTAGAGTAGACCGGTGTAGCTCACGTCCTAACTTTGGGTTTTCTACCTAACTAACGCACTAAGCGGCCAAACCACGCAAACCACAAAGCGAGTAAACTAAAAACAACAAAAACTAAACAAACACCACGCAGTTACACATAACAGAGATTATGCAAAGAAATATAAAATCTATGTGTACGGTACCAATCGTACACAGTCACCTCTAAGGGAATCCTAATAGGTGGGCTGTGCAGAAAAGTAAGCTCTTCTCTAAGATATGCACATACGTGGTTCTAAACCTAAATGCAAAGCAAACACTAGGCAATAAAGTGAATACTAATATTACGCCGTTCCCCGGCAACGGCGCCAAAAATTTGATGTCTTCTTGCAATCGTTGTAAATTTTTGAAAAGATTTTTATATGAAAAGCATGTGAAAACCAGACATCAAATAATAAAAAACCGGTTCTCACTAATGGATGAGACCGGGTCGAACTCAGGGAACGGGAATATATCGTATTCAAGTACACAAGTCTAAACTAATCTTTATTGCCGAATTATGGAAATGTAAAATGTTCAGAAAAGTAAACACAACTAGCTATTACAACAAATGAATACCCTTCGCAGAGGGCATAAAGTGCAATATTTACAAACCCAATTAAAATTCCTAATTCTAAAAATAAAAGCAAACAGACTTTATTCTTCGTACTTCGTGTCACGTAATCGCTTCCACTCCACTCCTGTGCTATCCTGCACAATTCAAAGGAACACGAGCAGTACCAGAAATAGAAGTAAAAACAATATTAAACTAGCTAAATGCTAAGAACATTGAAATATAGCATCAAAAGAAACTAATGACCATTAAAACTATATTAAACTAATGTTAATTAACTGAGTAATTCTAAAACTAAGAGTAATATAAAAGACAACTAAGCAATTTTCACAAAATAGAGAATTCAATTAACTGACCAAATTAACAACACAGACAATTCAATCAACAACTATTACCTAATTAGCATAGGGAAATGCAATATCAAAAATACAGAAACTTAACTATATACTAAAAAAATGAATTGAAATGTATTAAAAAAATTAGACAATGCATGTAATGAAATAACAAGAGATTCAATAAAATGAAAAAACAAACAGAATTAGAAATGAAAGAGACAAGAATTAAAAAAAACAAAACAGGAAAATGACTGAATAATAAAAGAAACACAGAAATTTAATGCAATGAAAAGTATTGTAAAATTACTGAAAATTCAAGAAAAACAACATATGAAATGGAAACTGGAGAACAAGGAATCGGTTTCAAAAACTGAATTGTAAAACAGAATTTAAATCTACGATACTACAGATTATACTGGAAATACAATTGCAAATCTAAACTAAAAAATTAAAACAGGAAATGAGATGATCTAAACAACTACGATGAAATCTAAAAGATATACAAGGAAATCAAGAAATGAAAAATCAAAGAATGAATAAAACCAGAAAAAAAATTCATGAGACAATGGAATCAAACAAAGAATTGCTGAAATGAAAACATGAAAAAAAAAATTGCATAATAGAAATTGAGATCAATCTAATGTATACTATAGCAAAAATGCAGCATAAACAAGCTAAAGACAACAAAGAATTTGAAAAAAAAATTGAAACTCACACAGATTGCATACAAAAAAAATCACAGAAAAGAAAAAAAAAATGCACGATATAACAGAATTTGTTGCAGAAAAAAAAAACAAATTTGCTGAATCAAGACAAATAAAAAACCGACAGATGAGAAAAACACCAGGAAAGAAGAAATCGAATCTGATGCATATATTTTTTTCATTTTTCTTTGCTGTAAACAAAAATCAAATGATCTATTTATTTATTATATTTTTTTCGTTTTTTTTTTTCTGTAAACAATGGTAAACAAGAACGATTGAAAAGAAAGAAAGATGAGGATGAAGGTGAGGAACCGAAGATCGGAGGAAGAAGAAGAAGAAGACTGACTTACCGGAAAAAGATGTGGCTTCCACTTCAGGCGCCGCAATCGACTGGAAAATTCCTTGCTACCGGATGAGGATGATCGGCTGCTGCTGCTGCTGAAAAAAGAAGAAGAAGATGAGGGAATCCGGCAATTAGGAAAAACAGAAGGAAGATGGGAAAATCAGAGGGGGAAAAGCATTCTGGCGCACAAAATTGGAGCCCCCTCCGATCTGTTGTACGCCCCTTTTTAAAAGGGTTTACACCGGTTGGAACCGGTTTGAAACAACCCCTTTTTATTTTCAAAACTTCCAAACCGGTTCCAACCGGTTTGGTTTTTACTTTCTTCTTTTTATAAATACAAACCGGTTCCACCCGGTTTGTATATTTATTTATTTATTTTTTTTTTATTATTTTTATTTTTATTCTTTTCAAAAGTAAAGAAAACTGTGAAAATTTTCAAAAACAAAACTCTTTATAAAAGAACAAAACTAATCTACTATATTTTTTCTTTTCTTTTATAAAAAACACAACACTTAAAATGAATAAAACTATTTTTCTAATTTTTTTTCTTTTTAATAAAAACTAAAACCAACTAAAACTAAAATAGGCATAAGAATGTAAAATAAAACTATTTTTTTATTCATTTTCTAATTTTAAATTATTTTAGCACATTTACTCAAAAACTAACATAAAATTGGGTTTTTGAAACATTATTTCATAAAATCATGCATATTTAAATGTTAATAAACCCTGAATTATATGCATGATTCGGAAGGGAGGAAGGAAGGGAAGAAGGAAAGAAGAGGAAGAAGAAAAAGAAAGAAAAGGGACAAAGAAAGGAAAGAAAGAAAAGGAGGGAAAAAGGAAAAGGAAAAGGAAAAGAAAAAAATGAGGAAAAAAATGGAAAGTGGGGCTGGAGGCTTGGGCGACCACCTTGTGAGTACCACCTCTCTAAAACGCAAAATAAAATAAAAAAAACAAAAATGAACAAATAAAAAGAAAATTGAAAGGAATAAAAGAATAATTTTTTTTTGGGTAAAACAGAAATGTAAATGAGTGGGCCATCTCAGAGCAGGTCCAAATTCCACTTTTGAAATTCATTTTGACGATTAGAGGTGTAAAATAGTCTTTTCAGAAAATTTCCAGACGAAATGAGCTATTTTTGGCAGTTTTTGAAACGAGCTCAGATTTTGTAGTTCAATACCCCGTTGCGAAGCAAATCCAATATAGAATTTAAAAATGTAATTTTGAAAGAAATCCATATTGTTTTTCTCAAGAAAATACTTTCAAATTTATTTCTAGATGAAACGAGCTATTTTTGACAGTTTTTGAAACAAGCTCGGATTTTGAAGTTTGATACCCCATTGCGAAGCAAATCCAATATAGAATTCAAAAAATTGAGTTTAAAATAAATCCAGATTATTTTTCTTGAGAAAATATTTCTAAATTTAGATTTCTGGGGGTAAAAATGTCAATTTTGGAAACCCGGGGTTTGAAATTGATTTCTGAAAGCTTTTAAAACTTGATCTGGATTGAAATTTATAAAACTGGAGTTCTGGACTTCGAAAATGAAATGAAATGTGATAAAATGTTATGAAATGCTGAGAAATGATATGAAATGACATGCAAAATGCTATGCGAAATGCTAACCCTGAATGAAGAATTTTGGATTTTAAACCCTGATTGGTAGTTGTACCAGTTCAAAAAGCATAAAAACTGATAAAATTTGCAAAATGGTTGAAGAAATGGTTTTCGGACTCTACTGGGTTAGAATGACACTGAAAATTAGGGTTTGAGCTGGATTGAACTAAAATAAGCTGGATTGAGCTGGGTTTTAGAGTTTCAGAGCTCAAATGAACTGACCAGACACTGACTCAACTGACCTTTCCGACTGAATTTTCAAGAAAAGCTGCCATTTTTAGAGAAATGCTACGGAATGGTCACTGGAGTGAAGCGAATTACGAACCTGAACTGGCTTTGAGCTAAAACAAAAGTCAGTAATACTGAGATGAACTAAAATCGAGGCTCAAACATTGGCTCAATTGACTGAACTCAACTCAATTTCAGTTGAAAGAGTTGAAATGGACTAAAATGAGCTCCTGAACACTTAGAAATGGTTTTGAACTGAAATGGGAGCACTCAAACTCCTGGTGAGCTCAAGTTAGACTCTAGGGGGTATGACTGACTATGAATGACTGACTCAGAGACAATTGACTTGAATTTGAGTGAGAAATGTGTTCATTTCTAAAGAAATGATCCCATTTTGGCAGGAATGGTCAGGAATGGAAATGGTTTGTTCATTGTGAGCTCGGGTGAGCTTGAAATGACTGATATTTTAACTGTTCTGAACTAACCAATGAGCTTGGTTGACTTCGACTGACTGGGGTCCGAGATGACCTAAGGGTAAAATGGTAATTTTCCTAGTGAAAATGGGTAAAGTGGTGATTTTCTGAAACAGACTCGGGGTTTGACTCCTACACTAACCTAACAGGGTTGGCACTGCACTAGAAGGGTTGCTTGAGAATGGATAAGGAAAATTTGGGGTGTTTACAAATGCCCCTCTTTGCTACTAAGTCGGCTTCAAGATGAGCTTAGTGGCAAAGAAAAACACACCAAATTTGGGCTATAAAAATGCCTCAGTTAGAAAGATCTGACTGGTTATGAAGAGATTAGCCTTGATGAAAATGGTAGATATGAAATGGAGAATAAAGAAGAAAAATTTTACCTCAAAAGAAGTGAGATTCAGGTTTTGCCCTTAACCTGGATGGGACAAGAAATACCTCGTGTAGAAACGAAGCTCAGGTTTAACCCTTAACCTGACTGGGAAATGAAATACCTCATCAAAATGAGGCTCAAGTTTAACCCTTAACCTGATCGGGAAATGAATTACCTCATCAAAGGAGGCTCAGGTTTGTACCCTTATCCTGATTGGGCGGAAAATGAAATACCTCATCAAAGGAGGCTCAGGTTTGTACCCTTATCCTGATTGGGCGGGAAATGAAATACCTCATCAAAGGAGGCTCAGGTTTGTACCCTTATCCTGATTGGGTGGAAAATGAAATACCTCATCAAAGGAGGCTCAGGTTTATACCCTTATCCTGATTGGGCGGAAAATGAAATACCTCATCAAAGGAGGCTCAGGTTTGTACCCTTATCCTGATTGGGTGGAAAATGAAATGGAATCCTCGAAGAAAGAAACCATGATGGAACCTTCGGATTTCCGCACAATGAATCCGATAGGGGTTTTGCAAAAGGATGAAATTGGGGTCCCTAAAGCTTGAAAAGGGGTTTGATTTTGGGCACCTCATTGCTGAGACTAAATAACTTTTGAAATTAATGACCTTTTGCGAGAAAATTATTAGTGGCTTAACCTCAAGCCGAAATTGGACTGTCTATAGTGGGACAGTGGGGACACAGAGAAGTGTGCGAATTTGAGAGCCCAGGCGCTCAGATTATACCAAAGAAGGGAAGAAATCTTGAAAACTCCCATTATCAAGTCCTAAAAGGGATAACAACTGATGTCAGAATGCGCCAAAGATGAACCTCAAGCTCTCGCTTTATGCCAAGATGACTAGAAAATATTGTCAAAATGTTGAAAATTATTGTTGATTCAAAATAATTGAAAATGATGCACATTGTTTTGAAAGTATTCCCTCTTTTCTACCTGAAGTATTACCTCCGACGGGGCTTAACTCCATAGAATCAAGATTCGAATTCAAATTTCTTGCAATTGACTTTCTTTCAAGGAGGCTATCAAGTTCCCTGATATGAACAGAAAAGAGAGTATTCTTGATATTGTGAAAGCGATTGGTGAAAGAATATTGACAATAGAATTTCACAAAATTTAAAGAGGATTCTTGGCAGATTCGACAGTCTGATATTCTGGGATTCCTTTCTCATGACGATTTTTCTGCCTACTCTTTTTTTTTTTTTTGCAGAATTAGAGCTCTCTTGGGTTTTTGGGAAATTTATTACATCATCCTTTATTTTGGAGATGTCCTGACTTTTCTCTCTCTTTTTTTTTTTGGAAGGGTACGTCACAAACTCCTTCATCTTGGAGATGTTCTGATCCTTCTTTTCTCTCAGGGATTATATTGACGATTATTGGCTCTTTGGTTGGAAATCTCTTGATGGTAGCAGAAATTAAATATCTTTTAGAGTTTGTCGAGAGGCTCATCGCAGTCGCCTTCATCTTGACGGTACTCTGAACTTTCCCTGGAAGGATCCATCACAAACTCCTTCATCTCGGACACTACAACAAAGCAGTAGATTAGCGACGACCACATTCCGTCGCTAATCCGTCGCGAATCCGTCGCTAACAGGCGTAGCGACGGATTAGCGACGACGAGGCGACGGTATGCTTACGTCGTGAATTTTTTGATGCTAACTGGCGACGGATTTATTCCGTCGCCAGGTCCGTCACTAATTGCGACGGACTAACGAGCGCTGTATTCCGTCGCCAATCCACCGGTACTAAACGGCGACCACGGCTTGGCGACGGATTTACTTCCGTCGCTAGATTTATATGAATAACGACGGATGGTTCCGTCGCAAACACGAAAAAGAATTTAAAAAAAATTATTTGAAAATTAAATACCGAGAACGGTACAATTTATATTTCCTGTACAATTTATATTTCCTGTAAATAAAAAACAAACCACACAAAAAATTCCATATAATAAGAATCTACAACAATTAATCGTTCCACCTTAAAATTAACAAGTTTAATTATTTACAATTCAACAATTACAATTAGGAAACATAAAAAAATAGAACTTCTTCAACACAGTTCTCTAATCATCGCCAAGATTTTGTGCGTCTTCTTGTTCATTGTCTTTATTTGTTCCTTCAACTCCGCTACGCTGATTATCGCTAGCAGCCTACACAAGAAAAGAACAGTCAGTATTGATAAACAAAATATAATGAAATAAATTAAACACTATATGTGATTCTATCATGTGCTCATGTGTGATCTAAGGCAATAAAAAAACTCTATATGTGATTCTATCATGCTCATATGTGCTCTAAGGCAGGCAAAAAGTTATATATGTGATTCTATCATGCTCATATGTGTGCTAAGGCAGTCAAAAAATTGAATATGTGATTATAGCATCTTCATATGTGTCCTAAGGCAACTAGAAAAACTCTATATGTGATTCTACCATGCTCAGATGTGCTTTAAGGCAGGCAAAAAACTATATATGTGATTCGATCATGCTCGTATGTGTGCTAAGGCAGTCAAAAAATTGAATATGTAATTATAGCATGCTCATATGTGCTCTAATGCAGGCAAATCAAAAAAATTTATATGTGATTGTATCATAAATGATATATGTTCTAAGGCAGTAAAAAAACTCTATATGTGATTTGTGCATGCTCATATGTGTTTTAAGGTAGTCAAAAAACTGAATATGTGATTATAACATGCTCATATGTGTTCTTAGGCAGTCAAAAAACTGAATATGTGATTATAGCATGCTCATATATGCTCTAAGGCAGGCAAAAAAACTTTATATGTGATTATAGCATGCTCATATGTGCTCTAAGGCAATAAAAAAACTCTATATGTGATTCTATCATGCTCATATGTGTGCTAAGACAGTCAAAAAACTGAATATGTGATTATAACATACTCATATGTGTTCTTAGGCAGTCAAAAAACTGAATATGTGATTATAGCATGCTCATATGTGTTCTAAGGCAGTCAAAAAAACTTTATATGTGATTCTATCATGCTCATATGTGTTCTTAAGCAGTCAAAAAACTGAATATGTGATTATAGCATGCTCATATATGCTCTAAGGCAGGCAAAAAATTTTATATGTGATTATTGCATGCTCATATGTGCTCTAAGGCAATAAAAAACTCTATATGTTATTATAGCATGCTCATATGTGCTCTAAGGCAGGCAAAAAACTCTATATCTGATTCTATCATGCTCATATGTGCTCTAAGGCAGGCAAAAAGTTATATGTGTGATTCGATTATGCTCATATGTGTTCTAAGGCAGACAAAAAACTGAATATGTGATTATACCTGAGAGGGACCTGGAATCGAAGATCCTCTGTTCAGAACAAGATTGTTGATCTCATTTCGGAGAAAGGGGGCGACGGTGTCATGGAAGTAGTTATTCAGTGATTCCGTAACGATCTGGCGTATATCATCATCGGAAAGAATAGTCTGTTGCTTGGAGCTTATGTCGGCGCAAGAAGTCGGTGAGCCGTAACTGGAAGAAGCAATAACTGGTGAAGTGTTCATATTACTCCCAAACCCGAACACACGACCTTTTTTGGGTTCACCTACTGCAGTCACCCATGCTGTAGGATCAAATGATGGATGCTGAGTAGTGTCATCGCCATATCGCTCTACCATTTGTTGCTCATATGCCTCCTACAAAATAATGTTTAAAGTATTCATTAATAATTAATGATAACATTATGATAACTTGCATATATATTATAATGATTATTAATAGAATAAATACATATCATTGTCGTTCTCAACTTCTCTGATACGAAGACTCCCGTGGTCTTCCGTTTATGTGTTTCAACAAACACATCCTTGTATGGTACACTGCCTCCTTTTTCTGCTTCCTGCGTAGTTAAATGACAAAAGATTTAGTACCCAAGTTTGCAACAATACTTATAAAATTAATATTATATATTGATGAGTTATAATTTTCTTCAGGTGGCTCCCAAATGTCTTAGATCCACCTGTGTGTAGATGGGCTTCGGGCATCTTCGATTGATTTTGTGCAGCCTTCGCAGAGCGATTTCTAAATGCATCTTCCGCCCACTTATCGCATATTTCATCCCAGTAATCTCTCTTGATAGTAATAGGCCCATGGCCCTTCCACAATAATGGATCATCTACTACGCCAGATGCTTTTTTTGTTGCAGTCTTCATAGTGTGCAGCATGTCTGCAAATCTATTGGCAGCCACCTTCTGCCACACCTTCCTTGCATCATTTTCTTCCACCGTAGTTGCGAAGCGATTCGAAGCCTACAAATATTTTCAGAAAGTTAGTAGACATTACTTAAATAAATTAAATATGAAACACATTAACTATGAGGAACAACTGTATACCATGAATGAGGACCACAATCTGTCTAACACCTCCTTTGGGTACTCTTTCCATTGAGCAACCGGTCCTGGTAGATGTTGAAGAAGTGAATTCCTAATCTCCCGTACTACTTCTTGTGGCTCAAACCTCGTGCTTCACATGAATTGTTACACAATAAATATCGATATAAAATATTTATAAGATATGCAATAATTGAAAACAAAATACTTACGGTCGATTATCGATATACACTATTTGAATGAGTCTTCTTGTGCCAGTCTGAGAAGACCCTGTTTTCTGTGTTGGCTTCTGACTTGTGTGATCAACTGGTGTAGGTGGGTCGTGTACAGGCGCAACATCATCTGTAAAAAAATACATTAAAAATTCTCAGAATGCGCATTTGAACTAATCAAGCATCCAATTAGTTATATGATATACCTATCACAGGAGCCCGTGAAGATGAAGGTTGAGCCTGGCTACTACTGAATGAGCGACCACTATAACCTTCATGAACCATATTCTAACAAATAACATATGTCATACAATACATTCAAATAATTCACATCAAGTATTACAATACATTAAAGTCATTCGCATCAAGTATTACAATAATTCAAATCATTCATATCAGGTACTGCAATGCATTCAAGTCATTCACATCAAGCATTGCAATGCATTCAAATCATTCGCATCAAGTATTACAATGCATTCAAATAATTCAAATCATTCACATCAAGTATTGCAATAATTCAAATCATTCGTTGCATAAATTATAATACATTCAAATAATTGAAATCATTCACATCAAGTATTACAATGCATTCGAATCATTCATATCAAGTATTACAATACATTCAAATAATTCAAATCATTCATATCAAGTATTACAATGTATTCAAATAATTCGTATCAAGTATCACAATACATTCAAATAAAGTTTTTAATCATTCACATCAAGTGTTGCAATACAACTCATGCATTCGCATCAAGTATTACAATATATTCAAATAATTGAAACCATTCATATCAAGTATTACAATGCATTCGAATCATTCATATCAAGTATTACAATACATTCAAATAATTCAAATCATTCACATCAAGTATTACAATGCATTCAAATAATTCGTATCAAGTATCACAATACATTCAAATAAAATTTTTAATCATTCACATCAAGTGTTTCAATACAACTCATGCATTGCATCAAGTATTACAATACATTTAAATAATTCAAATCATTCACATCAAGTATTGCAATGCATTCGAATCCATATATTCATGCGATAACTCATTGTCCACTATCCTACGGTACATCCATTCACGGTTTACAGTCATTTTCTTATGATGTTACGAATAATAGCCTAACGAATTAAAAGAGAACAATCAGAATGCTACGATGAACAACATATCAAATTTATCATGCAATATATGATGTCATACAATAACAAGAATTTTGATACATGCATTGATAACTTAATATTTTCATGTGCAAACTATTCATGACATGATACAATCATTTGAAACATGCTTTCATTATACAATTTCACATGGAAGTCATAATCAAATTGAAAGTTACATGCAAGCATGGATACAATTACATCAAACATTGCAATACATCGTAATCATTCATATCAAACAAATGGCAAACTTGTACCTGCAGCAAACACACTTCAATATCTCACTAACTACTACCATGCCTAGCATGGACTCCGTACTCCAAAAATAAGAACACTTCAATATTCATACATTAAAATCATGCTCAGCAAGATCTTCGAACTCCAACGAAGCAATCCTAAATATCAACAACTAAGTGAGTGTGTGAACAATAAAGTGTTACATCTAATAAATTAAATAACATGTGATACGCTTGCATCACTTACTCACCATGGGTATTTACCCGATTTGCATTATTTTTGACACTTACTTACCACAGGTGGCTGAGCACGAGCTGGTTCCGTTGAAAAATCTGCACAAAAAAACACTGTTTTAAAATGAACTAACCACGAAAAAAAAAACTGTTCTGGCAATGGGTCGACTCCCCTGCTGTTCCGGCAGGGGGTCGACCCCCTTACGAAACATAGGGGGTTAACCCCCTTACGGAACGTAGGGAGTTAACTGACCCCCTGTTCAGGCAGGGGGTCGACCCCCAGCCTTTCCGCCAGTGAGTCGACCCCCTGCCGGAACAGCAGGGGGTCGCCCCCTGCCTGAGCAGAAAAGGCTTGACCCCCTGCCTGTTACGGCAGGTGGTTAAACCCCCTGCCGAAAAGGCAGGGGGTTAACCCTCTCCCGGGGTCGACCCCCTGCCGGAAAGGCACGGGGCAAGGGTCCCCTGCCAGAAAACGCAGGGGGTTAGCCCTCTGCCGGAAGCGCAGTGGGTTAACCCCCTGCCGGAAAACGCGGGGGTTAATCCCCTCTGTTTTCCGGCAGGGGGTTAACCCCTGCCGGAAACGGGAGGGGGTTAACCCCCTGCCGGAAAACGCAGGGGGTGAACCCCCTGCCAAAAAACGCAAGGGGTTAACCCCCTGCCGGAAAACGCAGGGGGTTAACCCCCGCGTTTTCGGGTAGGGGGTTAACCCCTGCGTTTCCGACAAGGGGGTCGACCCCCGGCCGGAACAGCAAGGGGTTAACCCCCTGACTTTCCGGCAGGGGGTCGACCCCCTGCGTTTCTGGTAGGGGGTCAACCCCCTGCCGGAAAACGCGGGGGGGGGGGGGGGGGGGGGGGGCGTCCTTTACCTTTCTCCGAGCGGCGGGGCCGGCGGACGGTGGGACCGCCGAACGGTGGGACCGGCGAACGGCGGGAGCAGCGAAAGAAGAAAAGGAAAAGCCGCCTGGGATTAGGGTTATTCGAAAGTTAGCGACGGATTAATTCCGTCGCTAAGCCAACGTAAAATCAAATTTATGGAAATAGCGACGGACGATAATCCGTCGCTAAGTAACGACGGACTAGATTCCGTCGCTAACTTTGTCGGTAAATGGTGCGACCGTAACGACAAAACAGTATGTCGCAACATCCGTCGCTACTTAGCGACGGACTGGGCGACAGACTATATTCCGTCTCTATTTTCGTAAGCTTCATTAATTATAGCGACGGATTTTTGTCGCTCGCTAATCCGTCGCTAACTAGTGACGGAAAGATTCTGTCGCTAACGTCCATCCCTAACAACGTATTTTCTTGTAGTGGGAGATGATCCAAATCTTCTTTGGCCTCGGGGGTCTACTCGCCTAATTCGCCTTCATCTTGACGACAATTGAGAGATCCATTTTCTAGATATTTAATTGTAGCTTAGGTGATTGAGGAAATATGGAAATTAAATAGATTTTTCTGTATCACCCAGGATATTTTGACTGCTTTATTTCCCAAGTATGATCTTTAAAAATATTCCATTGACTGCGATCAATATCGATCACTTATGGCTTTGCAACAACATTGAATTTCCTTTGCTAGCCATATCGAGGATTTATTCTTCATCCTTTTGGTTGGCCAACTGCAAGATCTTGAATTTTGAATCCTCCTTTGCGAAAGCTTTGTCCTTTCAGAAGTAATACTGAAGGTATTCTGAGGTAATGTTTTTGTGCAATAAAAGATTTTAAAATCAACAAATATTTAATGACAAATTGGCAAAATTTTCTTGAAATTCTTTGGTGAAAGAAATTGCTTGAGGTTTAATTGACACATCCATGACTAAATTGAGTCTTGAAAAGACTCGATAAAAGATCAGCTCGAAAGTTGGGTTTTATTTTGACTAACCAGCTCGAAAGCAGGATTTGTTGACCGACCAACTCGAAAGCAGGATTTATTGACTGACCAGCTCGAAAGCAGTATTTGTTGAATTACCAGCTCGAAAGTAGGATTTGTTGACCGAACAACTAGAAAGCAGGATTTGTTGACCGACCAGCTCGAAAGCAAGATTTGTTGACCGACCAGCTCGAAAGCAGGATTTGTTGAATTACCAGCTCGAAAGCAGGATTTGTTGAATGACCAGCTCGAAAGCAGGATTTGTTGACCAACCAGCTCGAAAGCATAATTTGTTGAATTACCAGCTCGAAAGCAGGATTTGTTGACCGACCAACTAGAAAGCAGGATTTGTTGACCGACCAGCTCGAAAGCAAGATTTGTTGACCGAACAGCTCGAAAGCAGGATTTGTTGACCGACCAGCTCGAAAGCAGGATTTTGATTGAGAGGTTGAATTTGACGATTTGAAATTGATTGACATTGATGATGTTGTAACCCGAAGGCTTAGAAAGTGATAGATATTGATAAAGTTGTAACTCGAAGGCAGAAAAATGACTGATGTTGGTAAGATTGTAATCCGAAGGCTTGAATTTGAAAATTGATTGACCCGAAGGTCGAAATTAGAAATTAGTTTACTGGGAACGACATGGGTTCAATTAAGAACGACATTGGTTCTCTGGGAACAACATGGGTTCAATAGGGATTCAGCCTAAGAACTTCGATCAGGAGAACTTCAACATACAAATCACAATTCTGAAAAATAGCAATCCAAAAGGGGTTCGACCTAAGGACTATAAAGAATATTGGATTAGGAGGACTTCAACCTACCGATCAAATTTTTGGCAGTGGGATTAGTTTCGAAGGGTTTCAACCTAAGAACCACTTGGTTGAGAAGGACTTTTGGTTCGCAAAGGGGTTCAACCTATGAGCCATATTGGTTTGACAGACATTCAACCTACAAATCACATTGGTTCTGCAGGGGTTCGACCTACAAACTATCAATTCCATAGGGATTTAACCTAAGGATCACATCGGTTCTGCAGGGGTTTGACCTATGAACTATCAATTCCATAGGGATTTAACCTAATGATCACAGATTAAGAAGGAATGATTCAATTTGTGAGCTTTGAATGAACCAGGTGCTAAACTGGGTTTTGAGAGAAGTTTCAAATCGGAATTCAAATCTTCAAGGAAAAACTAAATGAATTGGGTTTTGAAAGAAAAATTCAAGTCGGAACTTGGATCTTCTAGACCAATTACTAAATTGTAGAAAGGTTTGAGTAGGAGTTCAAACCTTTAAAGAAAAGCCAAGCGAATTGGATTTGGAAGAAAATTCGAGTCGGAACTCTAATTTTCTAGACCGATTCCAGGCATTTGAATTGGATTTGGAAGAAAATTTGAGTCGAAACTCTAATTTTCTAGACCAATTTGAGGCATTTGAATTGGATTTGGAAGAAAATTTGAGTCAAAACTCTAATCTTCTAGACCAATTCTAGGACATTTGAATTGGATTTGGAAGAAAATTCGAGTCAGAAATCTAATCTTCTAGACCAATTCAGAAGGGAAGAAATTCCAGTTGAAACTCGAATCCCGGAGGAAAGAAAATTTGAGTCGAAACTCGAATCCCGCAAGAAGACTAGACCAACATGGATTAAGTTTGAAAACATTAACCAGTAAAACCAGATTTTTGAAAGTTTGACCAATAAAAAATGGATTTTGAAAGTCCGACCAATAACAATTGGATTTTGAAAGATGTACTAGTGTGAATACCGAATTTTGGAAATGAACCAGTATAAGTACTGGATTTTAAAAATGGATCAGTACGGATACTATTTTTGGAAGAATTACCAGCACGAACACTGGATTTTGAAGAATTACCAGTACAAACACTGGATTTCGAAATTTTACCAGCACGAACACTGGATTTAGAAAATTTACCAGCACGAACACTGAATTTTGAAAATTTACCAGCACGAACATTGAATTTTGAAAATTTACCAGCACGAACACTGGATTTAGAAAATCTACCAGCACGAACACTGAATTTTGAAAATTTACCAGCACGAACACTAGATTTTTAAAAATTTACCCAACGGATTCTGATGAGAGATTTTCAGTCTTCATCCTCACGATGACTTAGACAACTGTCGGGGTCTCAGGATTTATCCCTTATCCTGAATGGGTAGTTCATGTTTATCCCTTAACCTGAAGGGGAAGTGAATTTGATGCAAATGAATATAAATGAATGCAAATGTATGCAAATAAATGTAAAAATGATGTGAATGAATGCACATGCGTGCAAAATGAGAGATTTGTTTGATCCTGCCTGCATACAAGATGTTTTGAAAACAATTTTCAAAATAATGCCCCAGTATAACTGGGGAGTGAGAAGTTGGATGAAAGGATAAGTAATTGATATTTGAAGAATGCTTTCTGACTTTTGATTGATTCAAAGACTCTGAAGAGGGTCATTCCTCATGCAAGAACATTTTTGCTAAGAAGGAGAATAAGAGGTGACATCAAGTTTCTGAAGAAAATTGATAATTTTATTAATGCATTGAAGGAAAGATGACAAATCAAGGAAAGACAAATGAGATTGTGTTATCCCTTCAAAATAATGAAAGCAAGATGAGAAATGGGGAAAATGCTAGCATTGTCAGGTTCTTAAATGATTTGAGAAAAAAGCTCAGTCAGGATGGTTAGTCCTCCTTTTCATCTTCAACGAGGAGATTCTTATCAATGCAAAACCAACCAATTCTGACTCGTTAGATGTATCTTCATGTTGGATACACCTCTTGGATATCTTTAGCTATTTCTTCAATGTTCGGCCCTTGATCTTTTTCTTGGTAGGATTCTTGCCGAAACTAGCCCTTGCTTGCTCTGCCATCATCTTACTCATCATCTTTTGAAACATGACATACATCTAGGGATAAACATCATCATTGACTTGTTGATTTTGTTTCCTGACAGATCGTGGCAAATCCATTTCTTGCTCGCTGCCACTGCTAGGGTGCTAAGGCGACGCTGTTTTCTTCTCGGATATGGTCTGAACCATTCCACAATGCCAAAATTCTCTGTGGGACAAAAGGATGGTTTAGATTGAAGAGTTTTTTTGAGAGAAAGGTAAATGATGAAGAAATTATTGAGGATTATGAAAGAGATGAAAATTTTGAATAGAATTTGGAAGATAAAATTTGAACATTTGAAAAATTGCAGACAGGATCAAAATAAGGCTGAAAATTCGAGATCCAGAGAAAAGGTAGGAAAAGAAAAATCGCCTGGACATTTTTGATGAAAAATATGAGGTTTTTGAAAATCGTTCAGGGTTTTGATAAAATTGTTGGAAAAATAGATGAAATTTGAAAAATGATATGAAAGGGAAATAAATGAAGGCATTCAATCATATCCTGCACAAACAATTATGCACATACAACATTCCCTAAGAAGCTGACTCTAAAATGCATCAATTTTGAAAGAGTTGTAGGACCCCTAATCCTAACTCTAAGCTCAGATCAGCTGTGTCCAATCATGTTATGCCGATATACTCAAGTCGAGGCTCGATGTACGTGGCATAAAAATTCATCTCTGGTTCTAAGCTTGTGTTTTCCCAACATTCTTGAGCACCTGCTGATATACGTTGGACTATGGGCCTTGGTATGTGGCAGGGGGTGTTAGCCCAAATAAGTAACCTAGTTGTTAGGCGTTGTCCTGAACTATGGTTCTAGAAGAGAGCCCAACAACGTGAAGACTGGTAGACATAGGTGAGGTGATTTTTGAAAACATGAACACATGTAGGCAAATCAAAAGGCTCTAAGACCTAAAGAGATAGAATTTTGAAAATTTTGAAGAAGAAAACATTGTTTTCATACAATTCCTAGATTGAGGAGTGTTGTATTTCAGACCTAAGTCTATGTGAGCATGAATAATTCTCCTCAATTGGTCCTACCAAACCATGCCTAGTCTACATGCGATCAATGTCAGTTAGGTTCAAGTCTAGGCTCCTAGGTTCACATGATATCAGAAAATAAAAGCTGGCAGTTCATAGAACACGATTTTGATAATTAAGCTAAGTCAAGGCACACAATTGATCAGACGAAGACAGGTCCCATCACGGTCGCCAAACCTGTTATCATCGCAAATTTTTTTCCCCTCCCTCTGCGAGAGAGAGAAACGATTCCGCGAGTCAAACTCGACCAAAGTTTTGAAGATTGATTTTGAAAATTACTCGCCTCCGTTTTAAAAATTTGCGGGAAAATTCTGTGGAATGGGATCCACCTGTCGGTACGAGGTTCGACCATTTTTGGCGTCTTTACCAGGGGTAATCGAACCAAGGATCAAATGTGTGCTTTGATTAAGTTAAATTATCTAAATTATGCTCTATTTTCTTAGAATACACAGAGAATCAGGCATGTGCTATATAATTTTGAAAAGATGGAAATTCGAGAAATATGATGTTTGCCTTGGAAAATTGAGATGTACTTGGAAAATGTCTAGAAAAGTGCTTGAAAATGGAATTCTTGGGAAAATCATTGAATTTCATTGGAAAATGAATTCTCAGGAAAACTTGAACTTTGGGAAAATCGATTTTGAGATTTGGATTGCTTTTCTGAGGAAATGGATTTGAGAATCTTGAGAAAATCAGGAAGTTCATTGGAAAATGATTTTTGAAATGAAAAATGGATTCTCAAGAAAATGAGAACTCTGAGAAAATCAATTTTTGAGATTGGAATAGCTTTTTCTAAGAAAATCAATTTCTGAATAGGATTTGAGAATTCTAGAAAAATCAATTTCAGAAATAATTCAAAGTTTTTGAGAAAATCGATTTTGGAGCTTTGAAACTTGAAATTGAGAATATTAAAATATTGGGAAAATCATGATTTTGAACTTGGGAAATACTTTGAAATCTCATTTGAAAATTCGGAATTCTAAGAAAATCAAATCCTGAGAAAGACTTGGAAATTTTTAGGAAAATCGATTTCTCTGAAAAGAAATTGGGAAAAGAGTTTGAAAATGATGCAAATTTAATGAATGAATATGAATTTGAAAGATATTTCATTGAGGAATTGGGAAATCCTTTTGAGACTTTGAGAAATGCAGTGCATTTTTGAAGTTAGCCTAAGAGTGTAGGTTGAATATGGCTAATACAAAGATCACAAATCTTGGTTTTCTTTGTATTCTGACTATGACCATAAATACGAATCCCACCAAATTCATGAACTCCCTAAGAGCTTGTTCACATGCCATTCGTGTCAACCATAGTGATTTTGGAAAATATGCATATGCATCATACATCAGATATTGGAAATTGCATAAATTAAACTATATGCATTGCAGTTCTATTCTAAGCTAAAAAGTAACTCTTATTCCAAATTATTACATCCGATATTACATTGAATAAAATAAAATAAAAAACTTCTTCCTGGATATTCCTGTAAAACTAGAAAACAATGTTAGCACATAAATGTAGGTTTTTCTGAATTTATCCAAAAATATTAGAAATTATCTGATATTGTTTATATATAAACCCAAATTCATACCCCCTTTGATATAAATATGATAAATAAGGAATAAATTCGAAAATAAACTTGGAAATTTGAAATTGGGGTCAAAATGAGGAAAATGCCCCTGATGATCTTGAAGTTAGGGTTTTCTAAAAGAATTTTTATAAAATTTGGAAATTTGAAAATCAAATGAAATAAAATCAAACATAATATGATGCAATATGATGATATGCATGAAAATTTGAAGTTTGGAACTTCGAAATTTAAGTCAAAATGACCAAAATGCTCCCGATAACAAGACTGTGGCCTTGAAACTAGGGTTTTCTAAAATAAATTTTGCAAAAATGAGAAATTGAAATGCAAATGACATTGAAATTAACCCAAATATGACATGACATGACATGACATGCTTATTTACATGATAAAAATCCTAAAATGGCAAAAATATCACAAAATATCAATTTTGACTCGATTTTCGCCTCTGAATTTAAACATAAACTAACACACAAAGCAAATGAACTTGAATTTGAGCCAAATTTGGCATGGACAACTAGACTAATCCTAAAAATAGAATGAAGCTCAAAAATCTATTTTTTTTTATTTTTTAATATCGAAAATAGCTAAAAATACTAAAAAATCAAGATTTTGCCTAAAATGCTAATTCTAAATTAGATTTCGGATACTAAACTTCCATAAAAGTTTCTCAAATTTTATGGGGTGACAGAGGAAAGCTAGGCAAAGATTTTTTTCTTTTACAGATTCTGGTTTTGATCTATGGTTGAAGCTGGACAGCTCTGACAATTCGGATCGGAATTCGGCGACTCTAAGATTTAGGGTAGACTAACAGGTTTCGGAAAAAAATTATGAGTAAAACAACAGATAGATGATAAAATGGCTAAAATTCTGGAAAAATGTCCCTGACAAACAAAGGAAGACTTCCGCTTTTTACAGTATTGGGATTCAGGTTATGGTTTGGGAGAGAGCATAGGGTTATCAGAGACCTGGGTCTCTGAAATTCTCAGACAAGGGAATCTGTCAGATAGGGAAATTAATTCCAGGAAAAATACTTAGACTATTCTAAAAATTCCCAATTTTTTGGGAAAAAATATAGGGAAGGGTTAAGAACAACTTCTGTGTTGGAAGTTTTGACATTCAGCCTATGGGTTGAACAAACACAGTGGGTTAGGGTCGGTCTAGACCCTGACAAGGAAGAAATGAGATTTTCCCAGGGGCTGGGAAAATTGATTTTTAGCAGGGATCAAAACTACTTGAAAAAAGCTAGGAAAATACTGAAAAATAGTAGACTTTAACAAGGACTCACTGTATTTTTTGAGGGAAATTCAGACCGTCCATCTAGGAGATCCCAGAGGTTCTTGTCTGCTAAAACAGAACCTGGAATTCTAGAAGGGTGTTATCATCGCAAAATTTTTCTGTCTTCCCTTCCCTTGGGGAGAGAGAGGAAATGCTTTCGCGAGTCAAACTTGACCATGAGTTTTGGAAATTGTTTTGAAATACTCGCCTCCATTTTGAAAATAGCGGGAAAATCCATGGGATGGGGCTCGACCTGTCGGTACGAGGTTCGACTGTTCCTGCCGCCTTTAACAGGGGTAATTGAACCAAGGTCCAAAATGTGCTTGACTTAGTTAAACCATCAAAAATCGTGTTTTATCCTAAATGCACAGAGAATTCAGGCATGTGCTATGAAATTTTGTAAAATGCAGCTTGAGAAAACATGATGTATGCTTAGAAAATCTTTGGAGTTGAAAGATATTTCTCAGGGAAAAGGTGAAAGTCAAATTCTCAGGAAACTCAGATGAAAGGGTTTTTGAAATCACGAGAAAGTTCCTAAGAGTGTGGGAAAATCATGAATGGATGAAAATCTTGAGAAAATGGAAACAATTCTTAAGAAAACATTTGAAGGGAAAATGCTTGTCAGGAAAAGCTTCAAGTTTTGAAAGCTTTCTTTGGAATATGGTTGAAATTCATTGAAAAACCCTTTGAAGAAGGAAAATCGAAACTTGGGAAACTGAAATTCTGAGAATCTTAGCCTTGAAACACTTGGAGATCAATTTTGATTCTTGAGAAAGATGAGAGACTCCTTTTGAAAATCTTAAGAAAATAACCTTTTCCATGGAAAACTGTGGAAAAGCTTGACTTGGGAAAACCAATTTTGAAAATTTCTCAGAGTTTCTTGAGAAATCGATTTTCTTGAGAATGAAATTTTCTTGAGAAAATCATGAGAAAAACCAGTGATTTCATGATGTAAATGATATGAATGAATGTCATTTTGTAAAAGCCTCTTTTCAGAAAATATGCTATTTTAGAATTAAACTAAGTAGAATCATTACATATTCCGACTATGGCCGTGAATATGTTTATAATTTACTTAGTCAATTCTAAATATTTTGTAGAATTGGAAATATGCAGTGAAATTTTGGAAGGTAGCCTAAGAGTGTAGGCTTAGTGTGACTGGTAGAAAGATGATGGATTTGGGTCTCGTCCATATTCCGACTAGGGCCGTAAATATGGACTCCACCGAGTTCATCAACTCCCTAAGAGTTGGTGCACGTGCCATTCGTGTACATCCATAGTGCTTTTGAAATAAAATGCATGAATCACTTAAACAGGATATTGCATGGATTTAAACTATATGATATGCATCATAATCTAAGCAGAAAATTAAATCTCTTATTCCAAAATTTACATTATTACATCACTAGATAAATGAAATAAAAGAAATAAAAGAAATAAAAGAAATTGCGGACTTCAGTTCCTTCTTCTGAATATTTCTGCCAAACTTTAAATGGGGTTAGCTCAAATATGTGGGTTTTTCCAAGATTTTCCAATAATATTCTAAAATTATTGGACTTAGTTGGATATAAACCCTATTTTCATGCTTTCTTGATATTTAAAATGATGTAAATGCAATAAATTCAGTAATAAATAGTTTGAAATTTGAAATTGTGGTCAAAATGACCAAAATACCCCTAATATTGAATTTACACCTTTAAAATCAGGGTTTTTGAAGAAAATTTTGGTAAAATTGAGATTTTGAAATTCGAATCGAACCAAATGATGATGAAATGCAGTATGAGGCATGATGACATGCTTCTAAACACATTAGGACTGTAAAATCAGAATTTTGACATGCTACCATTCATCAAAATTAACGAATTTCGCTGGTTTTTCGCTTGGGTCAGGGTCCCGCGGGCCCCTGTTTTGATGATACGGCTAAACTGAGCATCAAACGAATTCCAAATCATACCAAATTCGGTATGAAGCATCCCTCTGCCCTTATAAACAGCCTAGAATGCTAAAACTCATGAAATGACATGGTTTGGATGCAAAAATTTATAGAAAATCCTAAAATGGGTGAATTTCGCCTACGGACCCGAACCAAATGTAACACTTAATGTGATAATGCAAAAATTTCACCATAGAAACATCTGATATTTTGCATACTGCTAAAGGACATAAAATTGAACACTTTTGGCTTTTACATCCCAGGGATTTGAACTACGGTGAGTTCGATACCAGGAATTTGGCTCTGATAGAGGTAAAATCGACCTGATCTGATGTAAAATTGCATAATAAATAGCAGCCTACCATGGAAATTTATGATATTTAAATGAGGAGCTAATGACACATACAAAAACAATTTCCATTTTTATGATCTTGGCATTTGGTCAACATGAATAGGGATAAAAATATGACATTACTTGCCTAAATCAACATAATAGATAAATATAACAAAACAAGAGACTGACAAGAAAAATCCGAAACTGATATTAAGACTGTTCTAAAAATCATAAACTTTCATATACAAATAGAGGACACTCCTAACATGACATTCATGTTTTACAGATTCGTATTTAGAGCAATACCCAAAGAGAACCCATCGACGTAAGTCGATCCAGAGTCTTAGAGACTCAAATCAAGCTCTGACACGTGTCCTGAACTCTTGGATTTTTGTTAGATGTCAAACAAATTCATAAAACTCTGAAAAAATCAAATTAAATACTAGACATCATCCCGAGTTCAGGACATTTTTTGGTCGATTTTACAAGTCAAAGATAAATTTTCAAAACGTATCCCGGGTAACAAAACCCGACCTACCATTTTGAACTTTTACCGAAACAAACAAATTCAAATCCTTCCAAATTTTTTGCTTATTGTTAGGGACACCTAAGGGCACATACTATGATTTTTTTAGCATTTTTTACGAAAAATAAATGCATAAAATGACGTGTGGACTGACTAACAAAAACAGGGAGTTACCTAAATGAAGCTGAATGCATGAAATATTAAATAAATTCATGGAACATACTATTTTAATGAAATAAAACATAAATCTAACCTATTTTAATGCATGAACATGATGGAATGCGAAAACTTAATCAAGAAAGCATGAAAAACATCTTTTTGATATGTGTCATTTTATGAGAATAACTTGATCCATCCCTCGGATGAGCTCTTTCTTCAAAACGACAATACGAATCGTGTAAGGATATTAGTATAATGAAATCAATAGGAATAGAAGTGCACCTTGCATTTTCCTGCAGCTTTGGAACTCCCAAAATGAATGACTACAAACGGCTTTTTTCGTCCTTCGATCCGAGCTTCAGAAGGTTCACGAAAATCAATCCACACACCTAGATTGAATTGGAAGTGATGCAAGCAAGGTTGGTGCTTCAATGCACCCTCTCAACTGAGCCCAAGGGGGGCGTGAATTCAGAAATTCAAAATCGTGTATTAGGGAAAATCTAAGTGAAAATGCCAAATCCAAAAGGAGACCTCCTTCAGCTGGGCGTGGGCCCTTGTATTTGTAGCAGTTCTAGAGATTTTTGAATTTCAAACAGGCTTAATTTGAGCCTTCCATGTGACGCCATCTCAGGGCATGCCATTTGGAATTTTGAGAAAATAAAAATGAGAATTTTGTGGGTGAGACACCTTAGTAGGGGAGTTTAAAAATTTTCAAACTTAGCTTGATTTTCTCTGCAGGAGTCTCCCGTATGGCACCACCTCAGAGGGTGTTGCTTGAGAGTTTGAAATTTGAAATCTGCTTTTTCTGAGGCTTCTTATATGGCGCCACCTCATGGTGGGCTATTTTTATTTTGAATAAAATAAAAAAGGAAATGAAGCCAAGTGGGAGCTCTGGAATGGCGCCACCTCAAAAGGAGTTTAAGATTTGAATCTAGAAGAAGTAGGAGCATGCCATGTGGCGCCACATCAGAGTGGATCTACACTGACACGTCTCAGAAGGACAAAGCAGCTCTCAAATGGCGCCACCTCTGAGGAGTTTGAACATTCAAATTTCTGCTTTTTTTTGAGGGAGCAGAGGCTGACTTGTGGCGCCACCTCAGGGTGGCTCCCCACTGCCATGTGGCAGGAGGACAGAAGCAGAGGAAGCCAAATGCGCCACCTCAGAGGAAGGTTGCTTCCGCTTTTTCTGCAGCAAGGGGATTTGGACATGTGGCAGTTCAGGATGGCTCTGCTTCTGACAAGTGTCAGCTAGCTGGAGGAGTCTTCTCAAATGGCGCTACCTCAAGGAGAGATTTGAAATTCAAATGAGGTTGGCTCCGGAGGAATGGAGGGTGGACATGTGGCAGCACCTTTGGGAGATCCTGCAGTGACACGTGGCGGGAGGGAAGAGAAGGAGGAGAAGAGCCATGTGGCATCACCTCAAAAATAAAAAATGAATTTATGAAGGAAAATCAGCATTTGCGCCACCTAAGCCTGTGCTTGAATTTTTTTGAATTGTTGTTTTTTCTGAAGGAGGCCAAGAGTGACACATGTCTTCTACTTTTTCTGAAGGAAGCTAAGAGTGACATGTGTCACTTACTTTTCTGAGAAAAGCAAGGAGAGACATGTGTCAGTCTGCTTTTTCTGAAGAAGGGAGAGAGTGACACGTGTCTCTTGCAGGAGACATACTTCAGATGGCGCCACCTTAGAGGATACAAGCTCTACTTTTTCTGAACACGACAACACATGACACGTGACATCTCATGGTGGCATTGGAATGGCACATGGCACAGGGTGAAGATGGTGGATACTCACACGTGGCATAGAATGAAGAGAATGTCTAATGACATGTGGCGGCATCTTAAGGTGTCCCCACATTAACACGTGTCGGAGGATGGAAGGAGAGAGAAAATGACATGTGGCGCCACCTCAGAGGTGAACCCCACGCTGACACATGGTAGAGAAATGGAAGGAGAGAGAAAATGGTCCAGTGGCGCCAATCCAGGGACAAGGCTCCTATATTTTTGGGTTTTTCAAAATTTAGGTTTTTCAAAAGAAAAGCCTATGTGACACCACCTCAGTGTGGGCCCCACATTGCTTCTTTATTGAAATAAAGACAAGACAGAAAACCTCTCTTTAGAATTTTCATAAAAATTTAGACTAATTGGCAAAATAGAAATTTTGAAAAGAGTTGGCCCCTGTGGGGTGATTTTGCAAAAGAATGATATTGGAAATTGCTGACAAAAGGGTAAAATCTGAGATAAAGTGGCTGAAATTTATATTGAAAACTATCCAGATCATTTTCCTGAGGAAATATTTTGAAATTCAGAGTCCTCGGGGTAAAATGGGAAGAATTGATAATTTTGAAGACCCAAGGTTTTGTAATCAATTTTGAAAAGAGTTGAAATTCAAATCTGGATTAAAATTTTGAAATCAAGAGTTCTGGACCTCGAAATGACATGTTGTGCAGTGCAGTGACATAAAATGCTCATGCCATGATATGCAAATGACATGTTTCAAAAAATACTACTCTGAACCAGGAATGGGAAATTCTAGCTTCTTGTCGAGAGTAGAATTTTAAAAATTTGTAGTTTGAAGATATTTCTGAGCCTAAATATAGAAATTTTGAGACTTGGGAATGAAATTTAGGACTTTCTGCAAGGTTCAATCTCAAAAAATGACCATTTCGCCTTTTAGTGATCTCGGAGAACCAAAATATGCTGATTGGTGGAGATGTCAGGGAGGTGAGTGAAAATTTGGGGTGTTTACAAAGGGTCAGGATCCTGTTTTGGGATTTGATTAATTTAATAGGATTGGGAATACCGAAGTAATTCGAAATTTTGGCAGAAAACCTAGAACACATAATGTCATGTAACATGAAATTACCAGAATTTATTGGCAAAAAAGAATAAACATAAAATGATAGCAAGACTGCATAAACCAAAATTTATAGATTTTTAAGCAAAGCACTAATGATGCACTAGTGATGCTAACAAAACAATCTATAACATGATAATCTAATTAAACCTAAGGCTTAAGATTTATAATTTTTCTGAAAATAATGCCTAAAATGAATAGAATGAAAGAAGAAAAAAAACAAATGGAGGTATGAATCATGCTTATATATATATTTTTTGGCTATAAAGATGGAAGATCTGGTCTATAGATTGGACAAATCTCTTTCATCTATATAGTGTCAAAGTATAAAACCCATCACATGCATGTTCAAACAAGTAAATTCGGGATTTGATCATGGACTTCTATCTTAACCTAACCCTTCTAAAGAAAATAGGATTTTTATAGTGGGAAAGCATAAAGAGAAGAGGAAACACCTTGGATTGGCTAGGACAAAAGCAATGGAATGACTAGAGGGAGGTCCTCTTGTGATGGTTGCACGACTGAAAATATTATCACCAGCAAGAGAAGGAGTTGGGGGCTGATGGTGGTACTGGTTGGAGCAAAGGAGCAGCTGGGCCAATGGAGAGTTGTTGTAAGGTGGCCGGAACGAGGCTGCTAGTAGGTGCTTGCTGGAGCAATGGAGCTGGAAGCCTTCGATTGTTGGGGATGCTGCTGCCTTGATGGAGGTGAGTGGCTATGCTGTGGTTGGAACGATGGAGGACCTCTCACTTGGGTGTGCTGAGTGTCTATTGAGAGAGGGAAGAGAGATGGAGAGAGTGAGAGTGAGAGAGTTGAAAAAAAAAATGGCAGCCGTATGAGTGTTTCTCCAATTAAAACCAAAACTTAGGTTTTAATTGGAGATAGAACTAGGTTTGGAGAGGGGCTCATGAGAATGGAAAACCAAGGTGTACGTGAATGGGCTGGGCCGTCTGGTGGCTGGACAATAGGGAAGAGAAAGAAAGAAAGGAGGGAAAAAAAGAAGGAAAGAAAGGGGAAGAAAGAAGGAAAGAAGAAAGAAAAGGGAAAAGGAAAGAAAGAAGGAAGAGAGGAAAGAAAGAAGAGGGAAAGAAAAGAGGAAGGAGGGGGCTGGAGGTGATGATACATGAATGACAAAGAGGGAAAGAAAAGGAAGAAAGAAGAAGAAGAAGAAAGAAAGAAAGAAAAAGAAAGAAAGGAAGAAGAAAAGAAGGAAAAGAAGAAAGGAGAAAGGAAAGAAGAAGAAGGAAAGGAGAGGAAGAAAGAAAGGAAAGAAGAGGAAGGGAGAGGGAGCTGGTCGACCCCTCTTGTTGGTCCCGCCTCTAAAAGGAAAAGAAATAATAAAAAAAAATAAAAAAAAATGATAAAATAAAGCAAAAGAAATGTTTTATTTTTTTTCTAAAAAAAAAGAAAAGAAAATACAAGTAGAAAAACCATCTCAGAGTGGGTTCACTTTCCAAATTTGAAATTCATTTTGAGAATCATAGGGGTAGAATGGTCTTTTTAGAAAATTTCTGGACGAAATAAGCTATTTTTGGTAGTTTTTGAAATGAGCTTGGAATTTAAAGTTTAATACCCCGTTGCGAAGCAAATCTAGTTTAGAATTTGAAAATTTGATTTTGAAAGAAATCCATATTTTTTTTCTCGAGAAAATATTTTCAAATTTAGAATCTCAGGGGTAAAAATGTCAATTTTGGAGACCCAGGGTTTGAAATTGATTTATGAAAACTTTTAAAACTCAATCTGGATTGAAATTTATAAAACTAGAGTTCTAGACTTCGAAAATGAAATGAGATGTGATAAAATGTAATGAAATGCTGAGAAATGGTACAAAATGATAAGAAATGACACAAAATGCTATGCGAAATGCAGGCCCTGAATGAAGAATTTTGGATATTGGACTTTAATTGACACTTGTGCCAATTCAAAAAGTGTTGAAATTGATAGAATTTGCAAAATGATTCAAGAAATGATTTTTGGGCTCTACCGGGCCAGAGTGACACTGACAATTGGGGTTTGAGCTAGATTGAACTGAAATGAACTGGATTGAGCTGGGTTCTAGGGTTTCAGAACTCAACTGGACTGACAAGACACTGACTCAACTGACCTTTCAGACTAAATTTTTAAGAAAAACTACTATTTTTAGAGAAATGGCACGGAATGGTCACCGGAGTGAAGTGAATTATGAATCTGAGCTGAGTTTGAGCTAGAACAAAGGCCAGTAGTACTAAGATGAACTAAAAATAAAACTCAAACACTAGCTCAACTGACTGAACTCAGTTCAATTTCAGCTGAAAGAGCTGAAATAGGCTAAAATGGGCTCCTAGACCCTTGGAAATAGTTTTGAACTGAAACTAGAACACTTGAACTCCTGGTCAGCTCAAGCTAGACTCTGAGGAATATGACTGACTGTGAATGATTGACTTGGAGACAATTGGCTTGGATTTGAGTGAGAAATGAGCTCATTCCTGGAGAAATGATCTCATTTTGGCAGGAATGGTCAGAAATGGAAATGAAAATGGTCTGTTCATTGTGAGCTTGGATGGGCTTGAAATGATTGATATTCTAACTGTTCTGAATTGACCAATGAGCTTGGTTGACTCTGACTGACTAGGGTCTGGGATGACCTAGGGGTAAAATGATAATTTTCCTAATAAAAGTGGGTAAAAATGATAATTTTCTGACACAAACTCGAGGTTTGTCTCCTACACTAACCTAACAGAGTTGGCACTGCATGAGGAGGGTTGTCTGAGAATGGATATAGAAAATTTGGGGTGTTTATAGTCCCCCATCAGACTACTTGGTATTGGAAATGTACCTCCTCATAGGTTCGCCCTCGTCAGACTTACCTGATATTGGATCAATACACCCTCACAGAATCATACTAGCCAAGCTACTAGTGTTGGAACATATACACTCACACGGAGCTGTATACCCGCACAGGATCGCCCTGGCTAGACTATCTGATCTTGAATATATAAAACCCCACATGACTCTCTTCTTGGGAACAATTCCTCGATGGTTTATTTTATTAAGTGACTTTTAGCGTTCTAATTACGCAAACTTAATTTCTCAATCATGGGGTTTATAGCCATCGATTTTGGGCATAAGCACATAAAATTCAATTTGACAATCCAAAATTACTTTAGAGAACAAGGATACATATCAATTCAGATGACCATATATGAGGTCATGAGCCACTTGTCTCGAGCGTTTATTGGATCTTGTCTTCTGATCACTTTTTGCCCAACACAACTCTATCTATCAAGGTATTCAGATTCCTTGATACGATCATTATCCGTGAGTTGTTCGACTGTCACTGCATAGACATGACCTGCCATAGGTTTATGCTCTGCCCAAGGTAGTGGCAGTCATCGTTGTTGTGTTTGTTGAGAGGGTCCTCCAGATCCCATATTTCTCCGTTGAAGATCTCAGGCCTTCTTGCGACATTCACTTATATGATGCCCTGGTTTGCCGCAATATAAACAACCTCCCGTATCGCGAGGACAAACCCCTCCAGGGTGATCTGAGCTGCACCTCGGGCATCAAAAATTAGGTTGTTGGTAGGGCTGATTGACGTCTACCATCTGCAATGGTTGCTCGACCGGTGGAGTAAAGTTCTTATCTTGAAAATCTCTCCTATAAAAAGGTGGTTGCGATTCCTGGCCACCTGGGAACGTCCGCTTGTTGTTCCTATTATTTGTTACCGGTCTTCGTACTACGACTTTTTTGGATTGCTCCCAGTTCACGCTAATCTTTGAAGTTGCCGCCATAGTGACTTGGAATGTCTGGGGCATGCTGGTTATTACTCCATATCGTAACCCTTCTTGAAATCCATTGATATATTTATCAGCCTTCTCCTGGTTAGTGTCGAATAACCTGGAGCAATATCGCTCAAGGTTATGAAACCCCATCTTTTTTTTATTCCTGAAGTGTATCGGAAAGTAATTATCTAAAAATGCTCTCCGAAAATCATTCCAAGGGATGACTTCGTGATGTGAGAATAGGATGATCTTGGTGGTATCCCACCACTTTCGTGCATTATCGTTCAGCATGTATGTGTCAAAGTTAGTCTTTTTCTCTTCTGGTACTCTCAATACCAGGAATGCACGCTCTGTTTCCTCGATCCAGCTTTCTGCAAGCTCTGGATCGGCACTGCCAACGAAAATTGGTGAGTCGAGTTTGAGAAATTTCTCATAAGTTATTCCTTTCAGGTTCTCTTTGCGAGACAGAGTTGGTTCTTGCCTTGATTCACGAATGGCAGACACAAGCCTGTTGAGTGTCTCTAGTAGAAACTCTTGTGTATGGGACTCCTCGCTCGGCATGGTTCTCCTTATCATAGGAGCCATTTATCTATTCACACAAATGCACCCAAATAAGAAAAAGTATAAAATTTATACTTACAGTGCGATACCGTGAACATGACGGATCTTGAACCAGGTTTCTCAGACACATGCTTTGATACCAATTCTGTAACGCCCCTGATTTCCAAAACAAAGCTAACTTAAGATTTTCATGAATTTCTTCTTTTTTCTTTACAACGGAACTTAGAAAAGCTTTTAGCAGTGGAATCAGACGATAATGAGTCGTCAGTTTTAAAAAACCCCAGACACATTACAAGTATGTGGCCAAGCAACTCATTGACCACCAAAGTGTTCCATTTTATCGAAAACCACATGTTTATTACAATATCACTGCTTGGAAAAGCAACATAGGTTCAATAAATGGAAGCAGTACAACTATGTCTAGAGAAACCCTGAAATTCGATGCCACCTTGCTCCGCATATCGCAACGCAGGTTCAACACCTGAAATCTCCATAAAACGGAATCAGAACCACTGATGGTCTGGTAAGCAAGCAATCACACATCCATTTGACTCAAGTAAATGCGTTGACCACTCAGGGTCACAGTTTGCAATAACGACACTCAAGTCTCTACGACTTAGCGTATATCGCAAGAGCCTCCTCAAGGCTATGAGTTGAATATCCGCTCAAGTCTTCATGACTTAGCGCAAGCCTCTTCAGGGCTGTGATTTGAATAACTGCTAAAGTCTCCACGACTTAGCCTTGACTTCTTTCGGGTCTCAAAGGGATGTCTAGCTCAAGTCTTTATACTTTGCATATCCATATCTCACGCACCTAAGGACAGCTCCTCGAGCTTCACTTAGTCGTGCGGATACAACACGGGTCTTTGCCCAGTCGGTCCAATCATATACCGATCATGGCACATTCACAAAGGTTATGCAGGACTGACTCAACAACGTTCATTCACTCATACATTCAAGCATCGTTAAACCTAAGCTAATACTTTGTTTCGACAATTAACCCCTCCCCCTGGACTTAAGAGAGGTATATCTGAGCATCAACGCGACGATCTCGGGGTTGATTATTTTATATATGTTTAGATACCCCATAAGCCTATTGACCCCATACCCCTAGTACGACAGTACAATCATACCGGAATAAGTCCCTACTAGGTATTTGCATTATGCTACTGCAGTAGTTGGGTTCAATCCTTAGAATTTAAGGATAACCACGGCCTCCATACCTCTGAGTGACGGAGGCCATCATGAACTCTATCAGGTTCAAGGGTAATATAAGTCACTCAAGGTTGTACCATCACCATCTTTCTCAGTGAGAAATTCTGATGGGGTTTGTCGGTCTGACAAGCTACTTAATGCATGCCTATAGGGCAACCGTTGAGGAGTATGTACCCGACCCGTTGTAAACACCCCAAATTTTCACCCTCATCCAGTGTTTGTCCATTTCATGTGTCATTGCATATCTTTTGCATATCATTCCATCGCATTGCATAGCATTGCATGTCATTGCATTTCATTTTCGAGATCCGGCACTCCTATTTCAAAACATTCAATCCAGATTTGAATTTTAAAAGCTTTTATTTCAAAATCAATTTCAAAACCTGGGTTTTTTATTCAATACTTTGTCATTTTCCAACCCCAGGACTTTATATTTTGAAATATTTTCTCAGAAAACAATCTGGATTCATTTCAAATTCAAATTTTAATCGATTTCAATTCACAGATGAGACCATTGAGGTGGTGTCGCTTCTGAATTCCTCTATTCATCAAATTTCTTAAATCTTTGAAAGTGTCAGTCCGATCAGGACTCTGTCTCAGAGTCCTAATCCGGTCAGGAGTCTAGTTTTTAAGTCTGTTTTACTTCCATTTTCAGTCTTTTTCGATTATTTTCAAAATTTAGGTCATTTTACATAGTTCAGTTAGTTCAGGATTCTATTTTAGAGTTCGGTTGAGTTAGGAGTCTAACCCTGACTGTGTTTTCTGACTTATTTCATCATTTCTTGATAAAATCTTTTGAAAATTCTTTCATTTGGCTTTTAAAATCTAAAATCTCAGAGTCCTAAGAGTTCAGGACTCTAACCCGGAGTTCCAGTTCGCTTGAGACCCTATTTTCAAAGATCTTGAATTTCAAATATCGATTTTAACCCCTTTTCAAAGCCATTTTCAGTGTTTATTTCAAAATTCTTCAAAACTCGATGTGGGCCCACTCAGTTGGCACCATATCCAGAGGAGTTCTAACCTAGTTAGGACCCTATTCTATTTCAAAAATTATAACTTTGAAGTTTGTCTTTGAAAATTCTTTTGAAAACTCCTTCAATTTCAAGTTTTAAAATCGCTTTTTGAAAAACTCAAGTAGGGCCCACTCGGGGTGGCGCCATATTCGAGTAAGTCAGGGCTAGACTAGGGTTATTCAGTGTCTTGGTTAGTGTTAGGGGTTTAAAAGAGTCAAAATTCATTTTAAAAACTCATTTTGAAGTTTAGTTTTTAAAACTAGTGTTTTTAAAGGTTTTTTTTAAAAAGGTGTTTTAAAACTCAAATGTTAAAAATGCCAAGTGGCATTACATTTGGGGATTTTTTAGAAGAGTCTAGGGGTTAATTAGGTATTAAATAGGATAATTTAGGCTAGGGGTAGGATAGTCTTTACACCCCAAAATCGCCCCCCTTAGAAGAGTCCAATTTTTTTAAAACATTTGATTTTTAACCTATTTTTTTTTTTTATAAATAGAAAGCCATAGGGGGGTCGATTTTCCCAACTTGCTTTCCTTTGGATTCTTGGAGCTTCTCTCTCTTCTCCAGCCCTTCCTCCATTGCTGAAACTCCAAGGTATGAATTCCTTTGCCTTTTTCATATTTTATTTAATGATTTTAATGTTTTAAACCTAGATCTAGGCTTAGATACCCCTCCTTATGGAAGATCAACCATGGTTTCACCTCAAGAACCATCAAAAATCAGCAAGAACAATCCAAGAAGGTGATCTAACCCTATTTTGGGTGTTTTACAGGGATTTTAATCCATTAGAATTGATTTTAATATGATTCTTTACATTATTAACCAATAAAATATATGATTTACCCTTTTTAATGGGTTAAATCTATGTTTTAAAGGTGATATCAAATTTCAGCCATTGATTCCCTGTTTTTATTTTATTTTCATGGTTTATTCATGTTTATTTTACGTTCTATAGCATAGAAATAAGTTTTATTTACTGTTTTATGGTTTATTTTATTTATTTACATTAGTTAATGCATGGTTTTTCAAGTTTCTTAAATTTCTGTGTGTTTTAGGTTTAGAACAGTAAAGATAATGTTATTTCAGATTAAAGTTCTCATTGTTTATTTCTGATTTTTTTATATGTGATGCATGAATGAGTTATTGAGTTACTGTAGAAAAATCAGAGATTTTGGACCTCGGAAACCCTGTCAAAAAAATAAGACATCAAATCGGGTTTTTAAAGCTTTAAAATCATGGTTAAAATCAAGAAGGTAACTTGCTGTTATGATATTTCTCTCATATTATATCCCATTTTAGATCTATAAAGTGATATGGATTCATATTGAGTAGATATGTCTGCTGTGAAATTTTCGGATTTTTTGATCACTGTTTAGTATTTTTCCCCTTTCAGAGAATCTGTTTTTAAATTTAAAACTCGTTAGGGTTTACCAAAACCCTAATCAGAATTGTGTTAGTCATAAATCCCAAACCACAGATCTGATTCATGATCTGTAAAAAGTGAGTATTGTTATTTTTATGTCTACTGTTCACCACTAAAATTTCAGAGATTTTTGTTTAGGATTGATATTTATGTCTGTATTTTCAATCTGGAATAGCTGTTTTAATCCCTGTTAAGAGTGATATATTTTAGCTCAGATTGCCGGAAGGGTTTGTCCCTAACCGGAGATGATTTTTCCGATCTGTAAATTGGGAAATCTCTGTTTTTCTTCTTAGTTAGTCTCTGTAAAATTTCATAAATTTCCATGGAGATTTGACCCCTGGTTCAGGTCTTGGATTGAAACTGGTTGTGAATTAGGTCAAAAATAGCATATTTTTAGGGTTTAATGCAATTTTCGGATTAATTCAATGTCAAAAAATTATTTTTATAATTCCAATTTGCAAATTGCAGGTACCAATTTTTATGAATTTTGGAATCCATGTGATGGCTGAATTAAGCAAATTGCAAAACCGGGTTCCTGAAAGATCCAAAAACACTGCAAAAATCACAAAATTTGTGATATTATTGGATTTTCGTGCATAAGCATATGGTTTTAGGGTTTTATTATGTTCATAAGCATCTTAGTATACTTTAAGTTTAATTTTGTGCTCATTTGATTTCATTTAGTGCATAAAACCTAAGTTTTTACCAAAAATCTATTTCTAAAAACCCTGATTTCAAGGCCATAGTCTTGCTATCGGGGGCAATCTGGTCATTTGACCTAAATTTCGAAATCCCTAACCCTAATTTTCATATTTTTAATCATGCCATAGCATATTTTGTTTGATTTATTCTCATTTGAATTTCAAAACTTGCATTTTACCAAATATCTTTCTAAAAAACCCTAATTTCAAGGCCATAGTCTTGTTATTAAGGGTATTTTTGTCATTTGGACCCCAATTTCGAAATTGCATATCTTATCTTCCTTATTTATTCAATTTTATTTCATATTTCATCATTTTGATTTAAGGGAATCATGGCAAAAAGGCTTATATCTAGCAAAATCCAGCAATTTCTAGATATTACTGGATAAATCTAGAAAAGCCAACATATATTCACTAACCAAGCTTTCTAGTTTTGCAGGTACATGAAAGACTTTATTTTTCATGTATTTAAATTTCAATAGTGATGTAATTTGTAATTAAACTTTGGAATAAGAATTTACATTTCCTGCTTAGCTTAGGCAGCATTGCATATAGTTTATTTTTTTTTATAATGTTAATGTGTGATGGATGATGATTCATGCATATTTTTACAAATTCACCATGGTCTACACGAATGGCACATGCACTAGCTTCTATGAAGTTTATAAACTTGGTGGAATTTGTATTTATGGCCATAGTCAGAATATGAATGATACCCAGATTTATGATCTTCACATTAGCCACAATCAGCGTACACTCTTAGGCTAACTTCAAAAATGCACTGCATTTCTCAAAAATACAAAAAGTATTTCTCAAATCCATATTCATTCATTTCATGCATTTGCCAATTCCAATTCGAATCTCAATTCAAAGAAGTTCATTTTCTCAATTTTTTCTAAGTCTTATTCTAAAATCGATTTTCTCAAAACTCTAAGTTTTCAAATGATATTTCAAGTATTTCCCAAGTTCCAAATTCGATTTTCTAAGTTATATTTTCAATTTCAAAGTTTGAATTCAAAGAAATCAAGTTCTTTAAAGTTATTTCACATTTCTCAGAATCAATTTTCACAAAATCTCAAGATTTCTTCAGAAACCGATTTTTACTTTTCTCAGAAGTACATTTCAAATCCCAATTCATGATTTTCCATGTGATATCTATTCTAAGTGTTTCAGTTATTCAAAGCAAACATCATGTTTTCAAATGTGCATTTTCTGAAAATTCATAGCACATGCCTGATTCTATGTGCATTTAGAAATTAGAATATGATTTAGACAAGTTGAATAGAGTAGAGCATAAGATTGATCCTTGGTTCAATTACCCCTGTTAAAGGTGGCAGGAACGGTTGAACCTTGTACCAACAAGCGAGTCCCATTCTACGGAATTTTCCCGCATTTTAAAACGGAGGTGAGTTATTTTCAAAAACTTTTCAAAGGTCAGTTTGACTCACAAAAAGTTAAAAATTTTGCGATGATAACAGGTTTGGCGACCGTGATGGGACCTGTCTTTGCCTGATCAATCTAATGCTCTACTTAGTTCAAATTGTCAAAATCGATTTCCATGGAATGTCAGCTTTTAATGCTATCATGTGAACCTAGGAGCCTAGACTTGAACCCAGCTGACATGGAATGCATATAGACTAGGTATGGTTTGGTAGGACCATATTGAGGAGAATTATTCATGCTCACATAGACTTAGGTCTAATACATCACTCCTCAATTTCGGAATTGTATGAAAACAATGCCTACTTCTTCAAATATTTCAAAAATCTATCTCTTTAGGACTTAGAGCCTTCTATTTGCCTGCATGTGCTCATGTTTTCAAAAAACCACCCCCACCTATATTGTCCCGGTCTTCACGTTGCTGGGCTCTCTTCCAGAACCATAGTTCAGGACAGAGCCTCACAACTGGGCCACCTATTTGGGTGAAAACCCCCTTGCCACGTACCAAGGGTCATAGTCCAACGTATATCGGCAGGTGCTCAAGGATGTTGGAAAACTTGAACCTAGAACCGGAGGAATTGATTTTATGCCACGTACATCGAGCCTTGGCTTGAGTATATAGGCATAACTGGATTGGATATAGATGATCTCAGCCTTAGAGTTAGGATTAAGGTCCTACAGCCATTTCAAAATTTGTGCATCTAGAGTCAGCTTTTAGGGAATGCTGTATGTGCATACTTGTTTGTGCAGAATGTGATTGAATATGTTATAGTCATTTCCTTTTATTTTCCATATTTTCCCAATTTTCTAAAATACTGGACGATTTTCTCAAAATTCCCCAATCTATGTCCATGAACTGTCCATGTTTTAAAACCTTGGACGATTTTTCAAATACTTCATTTTCCATTTTTCATCAAACCCTGGACGATTTTCCAAATTTCCCTTAATTTCCTTCAAAACTCCAGGTGATTTCCCATCTTTCCTGTCTTCTGGATCTCGAATTTCCTACTTTATTTTTATTATGCCTGCATTTTCCTCAAATTTCCTGTATTTTCCCAAGTCTTATTCCAATCTTCCATGTTTTCCAGTCTGATGGCATCCAATCAGCTTGATTCAGTCTTTCTTGAGGGTCACATCTCCTACGAGGTGCGACAAAGTCTTCCCGAACATCGAGTCTTCAGCACCGGATCCTTCTTTCCCCGGTGGTATTATTCATGGTTCAAGAACTTCTCTCGTATGTTTCCGGACCATCTGGACGAGTGTGGATTGGAACTGGTGTCCGCAGTGGGAAAGCAGACAATCAACGGCAACTTGATCCATGCACTAGCAGAGCGGTGGAATCCGAGCACTTCTACCTTCTGGTTCCCGTGGGGCGAGATGACGGTGCTGATAGATGAATTTTCAAAGATTATGGGATTACCCAAGCCAGCCGGTCAGCCTGGAGACCCATTGGAGAAACAGTTTTTGATCAATGTCAAGGGTCTGGACCCTAAGGATGCCTTAGCTCGAATGACAGGACGCAAGTCTTGGCCATTGATTGAAGAAGATGGAAATGAATGCGTGAGCCTGATCGAAATCTACAGACAGTATGGGACATTTGTGGAAGTCAGCTTGTTGTCCAGAACAGCTTGAGAGAGAATTCAGCACGCGATGGTTCTGTGCACGGTGGGATTAGCTTTCTTTCCCGATGGATGGAATTACATGGATATCAGAATAGTTCAGCTTATGAGGAGATGGGGAAGTCGACAGACCAGCCACCTCTCAATAGCCATGGCCGCACTCGCTTTTCTATACCGAGGGTTGACTCGTTTCGCACTCGGAGAGTCGATCCTAGTCAAAGGGTGCACCTATGCCTTGCAGTCTTGGTTCCTCCGACATGTGCCAGTCCGAGCCAGTTTCTTCAGATACAATGGTGAAAAACCTCTTCCAGTTGCGCGATACCGGTTCTTGATCGACAACCTTCAGGAGGAAGAGGTCGTATGGGACTACTTTGATCGCCAGGAATCACCTCCCAGATATACTTATGCATACGGCAAGCGATTCAGGCTACTTGGCCCGTTTTTCTGCGCATACAATCATCCATAGCGGTGTGTCAGGCAGTTCTCTCAGAGGCAGAAGCGCGTAGAGATTCGTCCACTAGCAGGGGTTCTGCCAGAATTCGATCTCGCATCAGATCAGTGGTCCGGAGCATACCATTCTGCCAGACATGGCTGGGATTCCTTTGTCAGTCTTACTATTTTTCCTGGTCCTCGTGTATCTTCTGATTATCCGGAGTGGTGGAAAATTGTCTGTCCCCCTCCCATCTGTCAAGTGTATTATTAAAATCAGATTTTCGATAAAGTTCCTTTAATCTTCATTTCACTTTGGTTTGACGACCTCGCCTAGGTAACAAGGCATATTTCCAGTTGTTTATTTTGCAAAGAATAGCAGCGCAATTGTCGTAATTCCAGCGACGACTCAATCCCTAGTAATGGGATAATCTTTCAATTGTCTACCAAAATTCTCAACAAATATTTTCCTCCAACCAAATTTCCTTCAGAAGCCTAACCATCAGTTCTGCCTTGCAGAGAGAGCATTAATAACATTCAAAAGAGTATTCGTGATACTCAGTGGTTCAGACAAGGTCCGGAAAGAAAACTGCATCAGTAGAAGGTGTGGCATACTCGATCGCTTCAGAAGAAGAAATGGACTCACTCCGATCAGTCAGAAGTCAGAGTCAGCAAGCGGATGATGGCATCGATCCCCGAATGTATGTTATGTTCAAAGAAATGATGACCAAGATGCTGGCAGAACAAACTGAAACTAGTATAGAAGAGACTCGGGTTAAGCAGAAGGCAAAAGACCAGGCAGTCAAGAAAGTTCTGAAGCTATCCAAGAAACATATCCAACAGGAAGATACATCGGATGAATCAGGATCGGTAGGTAACACCGATGAAGAGTATGAAGTTCAGAAAGCATTTCAAAGATCCCCTCATAGACAAGGGACAACCTATAAATTGAAAAATCAAGCAATGGATGATCCAATCCAAATACAACTGAAGGAAATGGCAAAGAAGATTAAAGATTTGGAAGCCCGCGATAGGGGCAAGAAGGTCTTCACGGGCAAAGATTTCTACAAGAGCATCACTCCCGTCAGGAATAATCAAGATTCAAAAAAGACAAATTCTATCAAGGCCCACCGCGAGGGGTGCAAGGATAACAAAGGCAATCACACAAGTCAGAAAGAGAATTCTTTAAAGCAGAGTGGAAAATTGAGTCAGCAGAAAGAAAAGATAAAGCGGGACGGTTGGGATTGCAATCGCCAGTTTACTCCTCTTGAGCAGCCTCTCGACGAAATCCTTGAATATATGTTGGCCAAGAAATTGGTAAAACTCCCAAGAGTCGCAAATCCTCCCACAGTCATGGGAAAATTCAGGGATCAATTCTGTAAAATTCATAGGGCAGTAGGACATGATACCGACCATTGTTTCGTCTTCAAGAACATTGTCCAAGATCATATCGATAAGAATTTCTTCGTTGAGAATAAGAAAGAATACCAATCGACTGTCTTATCCAAGTCTCAGCAGAAATCAAACACTCGACAAGAGGTGCAGTGTGATGATCCGAACCAGGATCGCAAGATAGCCCCATTGGATCAAATATTTGATACTTTTCTGAAATACATGCTTACAAAAGATACAGTCGGATCTCTGAAGTCTCATTTCACTCTCTCTGCCAATGATAGCAAAAGCAACAAGAAAGATTATGATCATCCTTCAGAGGGATCCAAGGGCCAAAAAGGAAAGTTCTCCAACAATGATAAGCCTCTCCAATCTAGTCCTCAGCATAAAGGGAAAGATCAAGAAAAGCCAAAGCACAAGGATTGGAATACGGATCGAAAGTTCACCCCTCTAGATCAGACACTAGAGAATATTCTGAAATACATGCTCGCAAAAGATATGATCCGTTTACCTAAAGTAGCTGATCCCGCAACAGCCATGGGAAGGTTTAAAGATCAGTTCTGCGAATTTCATCGGGCAATGGGTCATGATACCGAGCATTGTTTTGTCCTTAAAAATATTGTTCAAGACGGCATTGACAAGAATCTCCTTGTTGGAGATGAAAAGGAGGACCATTCATCTTGATCATGTTTCTCCCCAATCATTCAAAAGTTGATAACACTAGTGCTTTTCCAATTTCTCATCTAGCTTTTATTATTTCAAAGGGATGATGTAATCCCGTCTGTCTTTCCCTTATTTGTTACCTTTCCTTCAATACATCAATAAAGTTTTAATTTTTCTCGCAAGCTCGGTGCCATTTTTTTAGTCTCCTCGGCAAAATGTTCTTTTATGAGGAATAACCTCTTCCGAGTCTCTTCTGAATCAATTAAAAGCCAGTTGCCGTGTCACCTTCGGAGAGCGCTCTTCGAACATCAATCATTTATCCTTTTGTTCAAATTCTTCTTTCCCAGTTACACTGGGGCATTTTTAAATTTTCATTTTATCTTCAAAACTTTCTGTATGCAGGCAGGATCAAACAAATCTCTCATTTTGCATGCATGTGCACCCATTTATATTCATTTGCATTTGCATGCATTCATTCGCATTCATCTGCATCAATTTGCATTTGCATTGATTACCCATTCAGGATAAGGGATAAATCCTGAGACCCCAACAGTTGTCCAAGTCGTCGTGAGGGTGAAGACTGAAAATTTTCCATCAAAATCAATTAGTAATTCTTCAGAATCCAGTGTTGTGCTGGTAATTTTTCAAAAATCCAGTGTTCGTGTTGGTAAATTTCCAAAACCCAGTGCTCGTATTGGTAACCTTCCAAAATCCAGCGCTCGTACTGATAATCTTCCAAAACCCGGTATTCGTACTGGTAATTTTTCAAAACATAGTGCTTGTATTGGCACATTTTCAAAATCCGGTGTTTGCACTGGTACACTTTAAAATCCAGTGTCCACTAATTTAGTTTTCCTTCGGGATTCGAGTTCTGACTCGAATCTTCTTTCCTTCTGGTTAACCTAGTTTTCCTTCGGAATTCGAGTTCCGACTCGAATTTCCTTTCCTTCCACACCGATTTAAGTTTTCATGCGGGATTCGAGTTCCGACTCGAATCCTCTTTCCTTTTGGTTAACCTAGTTTTCCTTTGGGATTCGAGTTCCGACTCGAATTTCCTTTCCTTCTAATTGATCTAGTTTTCCTTCAGGAATTCGAGTTCCGACTCGAATTTCTTTTCCTTCTGACCGGTTTAGTTTTCCTTTGGGATTCGAGTTCCGACTCGAATCTTCTTTCCTTCTAGTTGATCTAGTTTTCCTTCGGAATTCGAGTTCCGACTCGAATTTCTTTTCCTTCCAACCGGTCTAGTTTTCCTTCAGGATTCGAGTTCCGACTCGAATCTTCTTTCCTTTTAGTTAATCTAGTTTCCTTCGGGATTCGGGTTCCGACTCGAATTTTTTCTCCTTCCAAATTGATTTACCTTTCCTTCAGGATTCGAGTTCCGACTCGGATTTCTTTTCCTTCCATAATGGACCTGGTTTTCCTTCGAAGATTCGGGTTCCGACTCGAGTTTTCTTTTCCTTCAGAGTTGGTCTAGAAAATCCAAGTTCCGACTTGAATTTTCTTTCAAATCCAATTCGCTTAGCTTTCCTTTACAAGTTTGAACTTCTACTCAAACTACCCTGCGAGTTGGTCTAGAAGATCCGAGTTCCGACTAGAATTTTCTTTCAAAATCCAATTCATCTAGTTTTCCTTGAAGAGTTGAATTCTGATTCGAATCTTCCCTCAAAAACCCAGTTTAGCACCTGGTCCATTCAAAGCTCACAAGTTGGAATCATTCCTTCTTAAACTATGATCCTTAGGTTAAATCCCTATGGAATAGATAGTTCGTAGGTCGAATCCCTACAGAACCCATGTCGTTCCCAGTGAACCAATGTCGTTCTCAATTGAACCAATGTCGTTATTAGGCTAACTTCAAAAATGCACTGCATTTCTCAAAAATACAAAAAGTATTTCTCAAATCCATATTCATTCATTTCATGCATTTGCCAATTCCAATTCGAATCTCAATTCAAAGAAGTTCATTTTCTCAAATTTTTCTAAGTCTTATTCTAAAATCGATTTTCTCAAAACTCTAAGTTTTCAAATGATATTTCAAGTATTTCCCAAGTTCCAAATTCGATTTTCTAAGTTATATTTTCAATTTCAAAGTTTGAATTCAAAGAAATCAAGTTCTTTAAAGTTATTTCACATTTCTCAGAATCAATTTTCACAAAATCTCAAGATTTCTTCAGAAATCGATTTTTACTTTTCTCAGAAGTACATTTCAAATCCCAATTCATGATTTTCCATGTGATATCTATTCTAAGTGTTTCAGTTATTCAAAGCAAACATCATGTTTTCAAATGTGCATTTTCTGAAAATTCATAGCACATGCCTGATTCTATGTGCATTTAGAAATTAGAATAAGATTTAGACAAGTTGAATAGAGTAGAGCATAAGATTGATCCTTGGTTCAATTACCCCTGTTAAAGGTGGCAGGAACGGTTGAACCTCGTACCGACAGGCGAGTCCCATTCTACGGAATTTTCCCGCATTTTAAAACGGAGGCGAGTTATTTTCAAAAACTTTTCAAAGGTCAGTTTGACTCGCAAAAAGACAAACAAACCTCGTACCGTTCAGTATGCCCCTAACACGGTCATCAACCGCGGGGTCTTTTCATTTTATTTATATGCATGCTTGACTTTGCTCTCGGCACTACGACCATCACGAGAATCTCACCTCTTCCAGGTGGACAACGTACCCTGGCTCTGCGGCCCTTACGAGTCTAGTTGTATATCAGTATCTCAATGAGCATGCACATGACACAAACTCAAAGGATCAGATGCTCGACGTATTTTTATGCAATGAGCTCACAACCTAGTCAAGGTGCCACCACTACTCTGGAGCAGCGGCTCTTACGAGCAAGGTGCCCTTACAAGTATCAAGGAGACGAGTCAGTCTGACATCGTTCCGACAATAGGCATCGTTTGTGCCATTTAACCGGTTCTGACAGCTCTTCTGCCAACCATTTCGTCAGCACCTCCCCTGTTCCAACAGTAGGGATGCGACGATGCTTTCTACGTTGTAGAAAGTATCCAACGAACTGGGTAGCAACTCCTCTGTATGACAGAGTGTTATTGTCGCAATTTTTTTCCCTTCCCTAAGAGAGAGAGGGGAAACCTTCCGCGAGTCAAACTTGACCAGAGTTTTGAAAATTGTTTTGAAATACTCGCCTCCATTTTGAAAATAGCGGGAAATATTCTATGGAATAGGACTCGACCTGTCGGTATGAGGTTCGACCGTTCCTGCCGCCTTTAACAGGGGTAATCGAACCAAGGATCAAATGTGTGCTTGACTTAGCTAAATTATCAAAATCGTGTTCTATTCTAAATGCACAGAGAATTCAGGCATGTGCTATGGAATGTTGTAAAATGCAGTTTGGAAAACATGATATATGCTTAGAAAATATTTTGGAGTTGGAAAATGTTTCCAAGGCAGATGATGGAAATTGAATTCTCATGGAAAATCTTGATGAAAGGATTTAAAATCTTAAGAAAGACTTTGAAGATGTGGGAAAATTATGAATGGATGGAAATCCTTGGAAAGTAGAAAGAATTCTTGAGAAAAGACAACTCTTGAAGAAAATATTTGTCAAGAAAACTCCACCTTTGAAAATCATCTTCAAGAAGTGATTGAAGATTCATACGAAAACTCCTTTTGCGAAAGGGAATCATGCCTTAGGAAATTCAAATTCTGAGAAGTATAGCCTTAAGGACTTGAAAAACGATTTTGGACTTTGGAAAGTAGCTGAGAATTCTTAGAAAACTCCTTTTAAGAATGAAACATTCAAATCTTTGAGAAAACCATATTTTGAAGAGGTTGCAGGATATCTTTGAGAAATCGATTTTCTTGAAAAAGGATCCTTTGATTTTATCAAAAGTAAAAGCATATGATTTCATGATGCAAACTATCCTAAATGAATGAATGTCTTTTTATGAAAGCATCTTTTTAGAAAAATATGCAATTTTAAAATTAAACTAAGGTAAGATTACCACATATTTCGACTATGGCCGTAAATATGCTTGTAATTTACTTAGTTAATTCTAAAATATTTTGTAAATATTGAAGATATACAATGAATTTTGGAAGATAGCCTAAGAGTGTAGGCTCGGTGTGACTAGTAGAAAGATGTTGAATCTGGGTCTCGTCCATATTCCGACTAGGGCCGTAAATATGGACTCCACCGAGTTCATCAACTCTCTAAGAGTTGGTGCACGCGCCATTCGTGTATATCCATAATGATTTTTAAATAAAATGCATGAATCACATAATCAGGATATTACAGAAATTCAAACTATACGATATGCATCCTAATCTAAGCAGAAAAATAAATCTCTTATTCCAAAATTTACTTTATTACATCACCAAATAAAATGAAAGAAAGAAAATTGCATATTCTGGCTCCTTCATTTGAATGTCCCTGCCAAACTTGAAATGGGGTTAGCTCAAATATGTGGGTTTTTCCAAGATTTTCCAATAATATCCTGAAATTATTGGATTGAGCTGGATATAAACCCGATTTTCATACTTTCTTGATATCTGAATGATGCAAATTCATGAAAATTAGGTAATAAATAGTTTGAAATTTGGAATTGTGGTTAAAATGACCAAAATAGCCCTAATATTGAGGTTATACCTTTAAAATCAGGGTTTTTGAAGGAGTTTGGACAAAATTTGGGAATTTTAAATTGTGAATCGAATCAAACGATGGTGAAATGCATGATGACATGCTATTAAATATGATGGGACTGTAAAAATCAGAATTAACATTTGAAATTTGGCCAAAATAATGAATTTCGCATATTTTTCGTCTGGATCAGGGTCTTGTGGGAACCCTGTTTTGATAATTCGGCTAAACCGGTCTTCAAACGGTTCTAAAGTCATGCCAAATTCGATAGAGAACATCCATCTACCCTTAGGAACAACATAGAATGGTCAAATGCATGGAATGACATGGCCTAAATGCAAAATCTCAAAGAAAACCCTAAAATAAGCAAATTTTGCCTACGGGTACGAACCAAATATAGCATTTAAGGAAATAATGCAGAAATCCACCATAGAAATGTATGATATTTTTCAGGGTGCTAAAGGACATGAAAATGAACAGATTTGGTTTTTACATCTTCGAAATTTGATCTACGGTGAGTCCGGTAGCAGAGACTTGGTTCTGATGGGACTAAAATCAATAGGATCTGCTATGAAAATGGATAAAAAATGATAATTGGCCACCAAAACTTTTGGAAATTAAATGGGGAACTACTGACATGCATATAAACGACTTTTGTTTGTATGGATTTAACATTTGACTAACTGGCTGAGAAATAAAAATATGGCATTACACACATAAACTAGAAGAGTAGGTATAAACACCAAAATAGGTGACCGAAATAAAAAATACAAAAAGGGCATGAAGACTATCCTAAAAATTACAAAATTTTAGAATCAAATAGAGGACATTTAGAACATAAAGTTTACTTTTTACAGATCTGGATTTGAAGCTATATTTAGAGAGAACTAGTCGACTTAAGTGGATCCATAGTTTCAAAGACTCAAATTAGGCTCTGACACATGTTTCGAACTCTCGGATTTTCGTCAGACAGCAAACAAAATCATGAAAATCTGATAAAATCATATTAAATACTACACTCAATCTTGCGTTCAGGGCATTTTTTGGATCAGAAATTGAATCTTTCATGAGGGAGATATTGATTTTACAAGTTAAGACCAAATGTTCTGAATGTTTCTTGGGTCATAAAACCCGACTTGGCATTTTGAATTTTGAACAAAGAAAAAATGATTCCGATTTTTTTGCAGATTATTAGGGACAACTATGGGCACGCAGTATAATTTTTTTGGCATTTTAAGAGAAAAACAAAAACATAAAATATCGAGTGGACTGATTCACAAAAATAGAGAATTATAGAAACTAAACAGAATTGAAATAAATGCTAAAGGAAATCTAATTAATTCCTAAAATATGCTAAATTAACGAAAAAAATATGAATTAAATCTAATTAATGCATGAATGCTAGAAAATCATCAAGGAAGCATGATCCTACTTAATATATACCATTTTACAGGAATGGTTCAATCCATCATTCGGACGAACCCTTTCTTTAAAATGAAAAATCCATGGGATTCAGTATGCAAATTGAAACAAGCGCATTATTTCAATATAATCAACACGAATGGGAGCTTACCTTGTGTCCTTTTGTTGTTTTGAAGATTCAGAGATGGGCGGCTACGGGATGGCTCCTTGAGGATGGACTTCAGAGGGGTGCAGAGGAAGTCAGAGAATGAAGATAAAAGAAATGAATTAAGGGGTTCTCCAGAGAAAGGGCATGAAATGAGAGAGGGAGCTATCCAGGGTTCCAGATCCAAAAAAGAAGAAGTCCCCTTGGACTAGGCGTGAGCTAGCAGATTTGTAGACTTTTAGAGAATTTTTGAAATTCAAACAGAAGGTTATCTGGACCCTCCATGTGGCACCATCTCAGAGGATGCCACTTTGGATTTTTTTGAAATAAATAAAATGCAAATTTTGTAAATAAGACACCTCAGTAGAGTTTGAATTTTTTTAAAAAGTAGTTAGCTTGATTTTCTCTACAGGAGCTTCCCATGTGGCGCCCCACCTATGTGTGGGCCCACTTTCAGATTTTATAGAATAAACATAATAGAAAATCCAATTGTAAATTCTAGATTTGTGCCACCTCAGAGGGAATTTGAAATCTTGAACTTTTGCTTTTTCTGGAGGAAGCAGAGATGGACATGTGGTGCCACCTCAAAGTAGCTCCACACTGCCATGTGTTAGAGGGAAAGGGCAGAGGAAGCATATGATGCCACCTTAGGAGCATTTGAAAATTTTTGAACTTGCTTTTCCTAAAATCAAGTTGCAGAGCTATTTGTGAGGAGATCGTTTTTCAGAGATGGCGCCACCTCAGAGGGGGGGTGATTCTACTTTTTCTGGAGAAGGGAGAGCTAGACATGTGGCGCCACCTCATGGTGGCTCCACACTGACACATGTTAGTTGCAGGAGGAAGCATCTCAGATGGTGCCACCTCAGGGCTCATTTGAAATTCAAACTTGTTTGATTATGGAGGAATGGGGAATAGCCATGTGGCACCACTTCAGGGTGGCCCCACAGTGACAAGTGTCAAGTGAATAAGAGAGAAAGAGAATGACATGTGGCACCACCTCAGGTAGACCCCTACACTGACATGTGTCATGAAAATAAAAAAGGAGACTGAGGACATGTGGCACCACCTCAAAGAGGCCCCACACTGACATGTGTCAAAAGGTAAAAAGAGAGAGATGTAGGGAGGACAAGTGGCAACTAATGGAGGTGCAAGGAGAAGGACATGTGGCGTCACCTCAGGGTGACCCCACACTGACACAAGGAAAGGCAAATGATATGTGGCAGAAGGTGGAAGGAGAGAGAAGTGGGACATGTGGGGTCACCTCAGAGCCACCCCACATTGCCAAATGATAGAGAAATGGAAGGAGAGAGAAAGTGCCAAGTGGAAACAATTCAGAGACAAGGCTCTTATATTTTTGGGTTTTTCGAAATTCAAGTTTTACAAAAGGAAGGCCTACGTGGTGTCACCTCAAGGTGGACCCCACATCGCTTCTTTATTGAAATAAAAGCATGAAAGTAAAACCTCTTTTTGGAATTTTCATTAAAACCTAGAGTAACTGGAAAATAAGAAATACTTGGCCTAATTGCGAAAATTTTGAAAAGAGGTGGCCCCTATGGGATGATTTTGTAAAAGAATGATTTTTGAAATTGCTGATAAAAGGGTAAAATCAGAGATAAAATTGCTAAATTCAAAGCTCCATCCCCTTCTTCAGACAAAGCTGATCCAGTTGATAAAATTTTGAAAATCCATATTGAAAACTATCCAGATCGTTTTCCTGAGAAAATCTTTTGAGATTTAGAGTCCTATGGGTAAAATGAGAAGAAGCGGCAATTTTAAAGACCCAAGAGGTTTGAAATCAATTTTAAAAAAGTTAAAAACTTGAATCTGGATTGAGAGTTTTAAAATCGAGAGTTCTGGACCTCGAAATGACATGTGCAGTGAAATGATATGAAATGCTCATGTGATGATATGCAAAGACATGTCTTATGAAATGCAATCCTGAATTAGGAATTTGAGATTCCAGTCTCCTGTCAGGAGTAAAACTTTGAAAATCTGAGCTAAAACAGAGAAATTTTGAGAGTTGCAGATGAAATTTAGACTTTTGCAAGTTCCAGGCTCAGAAAATGACCATTTTGCCCTCCAATGATCCTAAAGGATGGTTCACAACGATTGGTGGAGATGTCGAGGAGGTGAGTAAAAATTTGGGGTGTTTACATATGCCCCTCTTTGCTACTAAGCCGGCTTGTGGCCGAGCTTAGTGGCAAAGAAAAACACACCAAATTTGGGCTATATAAAATGCCCCAGTTAGAAGAATCTGACTGGGTATGACGAAATTAGCCCTGATTAAGATAGTAGTTATAAAATGGAGAATGAAGAAGAAAGATTCACTCTGCGAGAGTGAGGTTCAGGTTTTGCCCTTATCCTAGATGGGACGAAAATACCTCGTATGGAATGAAGCTCAGGTTTACCCTTAACCTGGGACGATTTTGTAAAAAAATGATTTTTGAAATTGCTGATAAAAGGGTAAAATCTGATATAAAATTGCTAAATTCAAAGCTCCATCCCCTTCTTCAAGCAGAGCTGATCCAGTTGATAAAATTTTGAAAATCCATATTGAAAACTATCCAGATCATTTTTTCTGAGAAAATCTTTTAAGATTTAGAGTCCTAGGGGTAAAATGTGAAGAAGCGGCAATTTTGAAGACCCAAGAGGTTTGAAATCAATTTTAAAAAAGTTAAAAACTTGAATCTGGATTGAGAGTTTTGAAATCAAGAGTTCTGGACCTCGAAATGACTTGTTGTGCAGTGAAATGATATGAAATGCTCATGTGATGATATGCAAAGACATGTCTTATGAAATGCAATCCTGAATTAGAAATTGGAGATTCCAGTCTCCTGTCAGGAGTAAAACTTTGAAAATCTTAGCTAAAACAAAGAAATTTTGAGAGTTGCAGATGAAATTTGGACTTTTGCAAGTTTCAGGCTTAAAAAATGACCATTTTGCCCTTCAATGATCCTAAAGGATGGTTCACAACAATTTGTGGAGATGTCGGGGAGGTGAGTGAAAAATTAAGGTGTTTACACGGAGTAACCTCCTATGTTCTTTCTGAGCTATTTCTAGCTTCTTCAGAAATTTCAGTAGCACTTCCTCTCTTTGATGGAGAAAGCGTGCATTTCTTTTGACCATTTCAGCGACATCTCTGTTCTTTGACGGAGAAATCACTACGCTTAACCCGAGAAATGGATGTGCACCGTTGTGCGTACTTTGCATCCATCAAGGTTGTTTGGAATCCTAGGCCATAGTCAGGCCATACGTAAATGACTTAATCTTTATGTAAAGAGCAATTTTGCCAAAAAGCGAAGCTTTTTCAATAGGGGCTTCATTCGTCAAGCAGAATCTTGAACGAGAAGCGGTAAGAGAATCATATCGACGATTTGGAGTTGATCTTCATTTGAATGCTCATTTACGTGCCATATATGTAATATAAGCAGAAGCCTGTGCTTTATATGGCGGCGGCGTAAATGAAATACATATACTTATTGATCGGGGTGTGTAACCGAACGAAATATTCTACATATATATTTGTAGAAAGCAGGAGCCTTGGCGTCATTCAACGCTACGACGTAAGTAAATGCATAATCGGAACTGCATAATTGGAAATTGTAGAAAGTAGGGAGCATTTTCATCATACGAGGCAACAACGTAAGTAAATGCACAATCGGAAGTGCATAATTGGAAATTGCAGAAAGCAGGGAGCCTTGGCATCATACGACGTGACGACAAAGGTAAATTATAAGGCCTTGGTGATATAAGACGCGACGACAGTCACCAGATGATATACACAAAGCTCTACATCCAACGAGAGTTACGAGATGAGCGGGTGAACACCGAAGTGTCCCAAAAGGCTCAACCAAAAACTAGGGTAAGATACTATTTTTAAGAACGCATATACTGCATATTCAACATATATATCCGACGATAGTTACGAGGCGAGCGGTTGAACACCGAAGTGTACCAAAGGGATCAACCAAAAACTAGGGTAAGATACTACTTCAGAAAGTATATACTATATACAAACAAGCAAATACTTGAAAGAGATAAATCAACGAAGCGAACTTACTTCAAATCGCGGAAGAAATTACTCTGAAATGCTCTAACTGCTTCAAACAAGGTTTGAGCCTTCCTTCGAGAAGTCAGACTAGGTCAGATGAGGTCGACCTAGTTAAGAAAGATGAAGAGTAGGTCAAGCTACTCAACCTAAGTGGTTTGAACCAAACTGGGTTCGGTCCAAGTCAACTGGGTTCAGCAGGTTCAGACTTAGCCCAAGCTGGCTAGGTCTAGGTTCAGAAAATCAAACCAGGGTTTGGGACCAAAAAGGACTTTGACTTTGACTTCAAACCCAACTAGGTTCAAGTCAAGTCAACTAGGTTTGGACCAGGTCAGGTGCGCTAGGACCAGGTCAGGCAGGCTAAGACCAAATCAGGCAGGCTCAGGCTTGGTCATGTGGTTTCAGGCCAGGTCACGTGGGCTCAGACCCACTTGGGCTCACTAGAGGAGGTTTAGGAGAGAGAGAGAAGGCAAGAGAGAGAGGGGGGGTCGAAATTATGAGAAGGGAGAGAGTTGGGAGGGCTATTTATAGCCCAAGCCCACCTCCTTTATGGATTTTTCTAGAAAAACCTAGAAAAATCCTATTTCCTTTATGCCCTTAGCTTTATTTTAATTCCAAGAGGTTCTTTTTGAGGTAGGGCCCACAAGATATTTCCATAGGATATTTTGTGGGTCCCACAAGATATATTCTGAGGAATATTTTTGTGGGTCCCACCAACATTTTCGTGGGTCCCGCAAAAATTTTGGGTTTTCAGCGATTTTTTTTTAAAAAATTCTGAGTACGCTATTCTCTTTGTATTGACGTAACTAAGAAAGTTAGCTCGTGAAAATCTCTTAATTTCTTTCAGGTAGGAAGTTATGACTTCCAGAGTGTTTGAGCATATATTCATGAAGGTACAAATATTTTAAGTATATCTGGCTCGTACAAATTGATTTGATTCATATTTCGGATTCAGATGCTATTTTTACTTGAAAATGCCTCGTGAATTTCTTCAGAAAGATACTAAAAAATTGCGGGTCTTACAGATTTCAGGGATATAATCAAGCCTACTCTAAAGGATGATTATCCACTCCCCAACATCGATCTTTTGATCGATAACACGGTGGGCCACGCCATGTTTTCCTTTATGGATGGATATTTAGGCTATAATCAGATCAAATTGGCCGCTTGTGACCAGTCAAAAACTTCTTTTACCACGCCCTGGGGTACATTTTGCTACACAGTCATGCCGTTTGGGCTCAAGAATGCTGGGGCAACCTATAAAAGAGAAATGACTATCATTTTTCATGACTAGATGCATAAGAACATGGATGCCTATGGGGATATCCTGGTCAAGTCCAAAGAAGGAGAGGATCATGTCGATGCTCTCGGCCAAGTCTTTGAAAGACTCATTTTGTACAAGCTGAGACTCAACCCACAGAAGTGTGTCTTCGGAGTAGAGTCAGGCAAATTGCTGGGCTTTATGATCAACAAGAAAGGAATAAAGGTGGATCCAGCTAAGGCAAGAGCGATCATTGATATGCCGCCTCTCACTAATCTTAGAGAACTGAGGAGCCTTCAGGGGCGTATTCAGTTGATTCAGTGCTTCATCTCTAATTTGGCCATGAGATACGAGCCCTTCAATCACTTGTTGAGAAAAGAAATGAAATTTGAATGGGGATGGGAATGTCAGCTTTCATTTGAGCGCATCAAGCAGTATCTCCTCAATCCACTCGTTCTGAAGCCACCAGAACTAGAAAAGTCACTTCTCTTGTACATTTTCGTCAATCATAATGCTTGTGGCGGATTTCTTGCAAAGTATGAGGAAGGCAACCGAATAGAGCACACCATCTACTATGTGAGCAAGACTTTCATCGACTATGAGAAGAGATATTCTCAGATGGAGAAGACATGTCTAGCTTTAGTATGAATGTGTCAAAAGCTGAGACATTATCTGCTAGCATAAAAAATCAAGATTCTGTCAAGACTCAATTCTCTCAAGTATATCCTTGAGCAGTCGTTTCTTACTGGACGAATTGTGAAATGGCAAGTTCTGATGTAGTACGACTTGGAGTATGTGTCTCAAAAGTCGATCAAGAGCCAATCTATCGTAGATCATTTGGCAGATTTCCCAATGATAGAAGAGATCAAGGCGGAAGATGATTTTTTTCGACGATCGTATCTGTAATGTTCAAAAATCTCTAGTTTGGAGCCTATTCTTTGATGGAGCTAGGAATATGTCTGGCATAGGGATCAGAGTCTTATTGATCACTCCTGAAAAACAGATGATCCCTTATTCTCTCATGCTCAACTTTCAATGTACTCACAACATGGCCGAGTACGAAGCTCTGATACAAGGCCTCAAGATCCTTCATGACTTCAAAGTCAAGAGAGTACATGCCTTTAGTGATTCATTACTTGTGGTCAATCAAGTTAATGTTGAATGGCAAGTCAAATATTCAAAATTGATCCCCTATTAGAAGATTACCTTAGCTCTCATAGGAAACTTTAAAGAATTTCAGCTCAATCACGTCAGGAGGAAATACAATCATATAGCAGATGGTCTAGCCTATTTGGGGTCCATTTTCTTATTAAGAGACAGTGAATCCTGCTGTTCCTTCGAAATTGGCAGACTTGATCAACCTGTCTTCATTTCAGCTGAGCAAATGAACCAAGTCACTTAGAAAGAGAAGCCTTGGTACCAAGACATCAAAGATTTTATTGAAACCGGTGAATTTCCAGCAGAGATGCCAAGAAATGAGCAACATGCGATCCAGCACATGTCAGCCCACTATTTTATCGTTGCCAATACTCTCTACCGCCGTGGGTTCAGTTCTGAGTACGCTAGATTCTTAGACAAAGATGAAGCCATGGAAGTTGTCCAAGAGGCACACGATGGAATTTGTGGTGGCCATGTTGACTACCAGACACTCGTCAAGCAGATCATCCGGGCAGGATATTATTGGAAAACCATGAAGCAAGACTGCTATCGATTTGTGAGGAAGTGCGTCAAATGCCAAATACACACACCTTTCATTCATGCGTCAACCGCATATTTGTAGTCTGTGGTTTCTCCTTGGCCTTTTTGGATGTGGGGCATTTTTCATCAATTTTATCAATTTTTATCAAATTTTATTGATTTTTCATCAAATTTATCAATTTTTGTCAATTTTTATTTGTCCCCCTTTAGGTTAAGGGTTAAACCTGAACCTCGTTCTTCGAGGTATGTCCCTTTCAGATTAAGGGATAAACCTGAATTATTTCCCATAAATTCCTCAATTCTTATCAATCTTTATTCTATTCTCCTTCAGAATAAGGGATAATCCTGAAGCCATCATAAATAATTCAAATCTTAGACCATCTTAGGTCAAGAATCTTGAATAAATCCTCCATCTTTGTCGTGATCATCAGAGTCAATTCATAACTTTTATCGATCCCTCCAAGATTCGACTTTCAGGTTAGAATTATTTCCTTCCCATCTGAGTTCCGACTCAGGTTTTTGTTTTTCTTTTTAAAGATACGGGTTTCGACTCGGGTCTGATTTTTATATTCCATTTTCGAAGTTTCGGGTTTCGACTCAGACTTCCTTTTGGATCCTACGCTCGTGTTGGAACCAATCGTTGCTTTGAAGATTTGAGTTTTCAAACTCGGGTTTTCTATTTTATCTTTTATTTTTAAGATTCGAGTTCCAACTTGGGTTTTTCCCTTTTATCTTTCGTTTGAAGTTCCAGGTTCCGACTCAGACTTCCTTTTGGATCCGACACTCATGTTGGAACCAATCGTTGCTTTGAAGATTCAAGTTTTAAAACTCAGATTTTCCATTTTATCTTTTATTTTTAAGATCCGGGGTCCGACTTGGGTTTTTCCCTTTTATCTTTCGTTTGAAGTTCCGGGTTCTGACTCAGACTTGCTTTTGAATCCGATGCTCATGTTGGAACCAATCGTTGCTTTGAAGATTCGAGTTTTAAACTCAGTTTTTCCATTTTATCTTTTATTTTTAAGATCCGAATTCTGACTCAGATTTTTCCCTTTTAGATTTTGTTTGAAGTTACAGGTTCCGACTCAGACTTCCTTTTGAATCTAACGCTCATGTTGGAACCAATCATTGCTTTGAAGATTCGAGTTTTCAAACTCGAATTTTCCATTTTATCTTTTACTTTTAAGATCCGGGTTCCGACTCGGGTTTTTCCCTTTTATATTTCGTTTGAAGTTATGGGTTCCGACTCAGACTTCCTTTTAGATCCGATGCTCGTGTTGGAACCAATCTTTGCTTTGAAGATTCGAGTTTTCAAACTCATGTTTTCCATTTTATCTTTTATTTTTAAAAAGATCCGTGTTCCGACTTAGGTTTTTCACTTTTCTATTTCATTTGAAGTTCTGAGTTCCGACTAAGACTTTTTATTGGATCCAATGCTCGTATTAGACCAATCGTTCCATTGAAAATTCAAGTTCCAAACTTGGGTTTTCCCTTTTTGTCAGAGTTCCGGGTTTTGACTCGGATTGCCCCCTTTTTTATCCAATGCTCGAGTTGGACTATCTTTCTGTTGAAGATCTGGGTTCCGACTTGGGTTTTCACTCCCTCTCAAGTTAAGGGATAAACCTGAACCTCGTCCTTTGAGGTATTTTTTTTCTCCTTCAGGATAAGGGGATAATCCTGAAACACCGACAATCATTCCCACTTCGATTTCTGAATGTCTTTAGAATGCCGGTCTCCTTTTCAAGTCTTAGTTAAAAAAAAAATCCAGTGCTCGTACTGGTGCATTTTAAAAATCCAGTGCTCGTACTGGTACATTTTCAAAAACCTAGTGCTCGTACTGGTATATTTTCAAAATCCAATGCACGTACTGGTACATTTCAAAATCCAGTGCTCCTACTGGTGCATCTTAAAAAATCCAATGCTCATACTGGTGCATCTTAAAAAATCCAATGCTCATACTGGTGCATCTTAAAAAATCCAGTGCTTGTACTGGTGCATTTTCAAAATCCAGTGCTTGTACTAGTACATCTAGCACTCGTGCTAGTGTCTGATTGACTGATCAGTTAGCCTCTCAGGTTCAGTCTTTGCACTAACCACTCATCAACATTCAAAGCTCTAAATCTCAATTTCAACCTTCGGGTTACCATTCTATCAAAAATCAATCATTTTCTCTTGCAAAGGACCCTCTTCTAGGGAGAGTTCGAGGGAGCTCGTTCCTTTCACATGCAATCATTTTTTATCATTCGTAAGAACCCTTTCTATAGGGAGAGTTTGAAGGGACTCGTTTCTTTGAGAACTGTTTGCAAAACAACAACCTAATTTTCACACAAAGGAACCCTTTTGCCAGAGAGAGCTTCGACGAAAGCTCATTTTCCTTTTGTGGCCCCCAATTTCTCATTTTGGCCACCCCCTTCGCAGAGAACCCTCTTCTAGGGAGAGTGTGATAGACTCATTTCTCTGTGATACTTTTTCAACCTTATTTTTGGCCGCCTTTCCATAAGAGAAGCCTAGAGATAGGGAGTTTTGACAAAAACTTAATTTCTCTTCAAAAGTTTCGTTTTGCAAACACCTCATCTTTAGGGAAGAGATGAATATTTCCTATTTTCCATTCAGGTAAGGGTCAAGCCCGAGTCTCACTTTTTGGGAAAAAAGAGAGGAGAATTTTGTTATAGATGTGTCAATTCGATATCAAACAATTACTTTCATTAAGGATTTCAACAATATTTTGCCAATTTTCTATAAAAAACCGTTGTTGATCTCAAAATTTTATCGCAAATTTTTTTATCTCAAGCTACCTTCAATATTCCTTCTGAAAGAGCAAAGCTTTTGCAAAGAAAGAACAGAATTCAAGATTTTTTCTGTTGGTCAACCAAGAGAATGAAGAAAAATCTTTAATATGACCGGCAAAGGAAAATTCAAATGATGTTTAAAAGCCATAAGTCAATTGATATTGATCATAGCTATGACACATTCTTAAAGATCATTCTTCTGGCAATAAGGCAGTGAAATTATCGTAGACATTAAAAGAATCTACCCAATCCATATCTCCTCAATCATTTAAGCTGCAATCAAATATCTACAAAAGGGATCTCTCAATTGTCGTCAAGTTAAAGACGAATATGCGAGCTAGACCCCCGGGGCCAAAGAAGATTTGGATCATCTCCGAGATGAAGGAGTTTGTGATGGATCCTTCCAGGGAAAGTTTAGATCACCGTCAAGATGAAGGCAACTGCGATGAACATCCCAACAAACCCTAAAGGATATTTGATTTCTGCTATCATCAAAAGATTCTCAACCCAAGAAACAATATCATCAGTATAATTCCTGAGAAAAAAGAAGGATTGGAGCATCTCCAAGATGAAGGAGTTTGTGACATACCCTTCCTAGAAAAAAAGAAAATTCAGGACCTCCAAAATGAAGGATGATGTAATAAACTTCTCCTAAAAAAACAGAGAAAGCTCAATATCTCAAAAAGAGTGCCAAAAAGATCATCGTGAGTAAAACCTAGGATATCAAACTGCCAAACTGCCAAGAATCTTCTTTATTTATGTGAAATTCCTCTATTAATATCTTTTCACTCAATTGCTTTTATAAAACTAAGAATATTTCTTCTCTTTTCATATCAAGGAAATTGATACATTCCTTGAAGAAACTCAACAACAACAAGTTTGAATTCGATTTTTGATTCTAGCCCAATTGGAGGTAATACTCTAGGTAGAAAGAGGTGATATTTTTTGCACTAAACGTGCATATTTTAATCATTTTTTAATCAACTACAACTTTTACATCTTATTGGCAATATTTTCTGGTTATCCCAGCATGAAGCAAGAACTTGATGTTTATTTTGACATATCCTGGAGTTGTCCCTCATTAGGACTGGAAAGTCCTTCCCTTCTGTTTGATCTGAGTGCCTAGACTCTCGGATTCACACACTTCCCTATGTTCTCCACTGTCCCGCCATAGACAATTCTCGCTCAGGATAAGGGTTAAACCTGAACTTTCTGCAAGAGGTCATCTATTTTAAAAGCTATTTCAGTCTCAGCAATGAGACACCCAATATCAATCCCTTTTTTAGCTTTAGGGACCCCTTATTTTTCTTCTTTTGCAAACCCCTCTTGGATTTGTTGTGCAAAATTCAGAGGTTCCATCACAGTTTCCTCGCTCCTCGAGGATTCTGTATTCATTCAGGCTAAGGACTAAACCTATTACCTCGCTCCTCGAGGTATCGTGCCGCTCAGAATAAGGGCTAAAACCTGAATTGCAAAAGGTCACCTATTTTAAAAGCTATTTCAGTCTCAGCAATGAGACGCCAGGATCAATCCCTTTTCCAACTTTAGGGACCCCCATTTTTGTCCTTTTGCAGTCCTCTCTGAAAGTGCACTAGGATCGAGGCAATGAGCACTAGAGGGGGGGTGAATAGTGCTTTTAAAAAACTTTCTGCGGAATATTGAAGGATTTTGCAAATCTCAAAGCAAACACACAAAGAACACAAGATTTTATCCTGGTTTGGTCAAACCCGACCTACATCCAGTCCCCAAGCAAAACCCGCTTGAGATTTTCCACTATCAACCTTGTAAACTACAAGATCACACAGACCATAACCGGTCCCACTTTCAGTAACAATCCTACTGAAAGCAAACAACTCCTTTACACCAAGGAGTCCTTCTTTTTACACAAAAGAAATAACAACTTACAATACAACCTATGAGCCTTCCTTTTGAATGCAAATGAGACGCAATTGGCTTTTGAGGTTGTTGAAACACTCTACTCACGAATTCACTATCTCTCAAAGTGATTTGAGTGAAAAACTGAAGTGAAAATATCACGTGAGTGAGAAAATCAATACTTGAATGAATAAGAGTGAAAAGAAAGATTCAAATCGATTGAATTATTGTTTTTGAGTGTAAAATGCACTCATATTTATAGTTAAAAGATTCCATACATTGAGAGTATGAAAGGGTGTCAAAACGGTCCATTTCGAACGATCAAAACATTTGAAAAATGAAAAGACACGCCTTTTTGAAGTTTCAGGAAAATGGCAAAATTAGTCGACTGAAACATCAGTTAGTCGACTAATAGTTAGTTATTAGTAGACTGACAGTTATCGTCGGTCGACTGATCTGTTAATCGAGCCCTTTGAAATTCTGAACTTTTGAAACTTAGTCGACTTAAGAAAAGTTAGTCGACTGATAATATCATCAGTAGACTGAAAAACCTTTTAGTCGACTGCTGCTAAAAACTTCTGAAAAACAAACATTCTGTTCGGTCGACTGATAAAAAGCATTAGTCGACTGCTGCTAAATTTTTTTCAGAAAACACATGTTCTGTTCAGTCGACTGAAAAACCATTAGTCGACTGCTGCTAATTTTCCAGAAAACAGACATTCTGTCCAGTCGACTGATAAAACCTTCGGTCGACTAATTTGACAAGAATGACTTTTTAGAAAATATGGCGCGAAAGGATTAGTCGACTGATAAGTCTATTGGTTGACTAATAAATATGAAAATTTAAGAAAAGAGTTTTCTAAAAAGATTTTCAAAAGAGTTTCTTTTAGAAAAGTTTTTCTAAAGACTTTTAAGATGAAATGCAACCTAAATATGCACTCTAAGTAAGGCTCTTACAAAAATCTAAGACTTTTAATGAATTAAACATTTGCACACTAGTCTTCAAGGATTCTTCACTGAATTCTTCAATATCTTCATAGCCTTCGCTGAAATGCAGTTGATTCCACTTGCTCATCATCAAAACCTTGTACTTGAAGTATCATGTATGGCTTCATTGTCGTAACAATCTCCCCCTTTTTGATGATGACAAACTTAATCAAAGATGAAGCATTTAGATGCATAGATGGAGATTTTACTCCCCCTATCAATATGCTGCAAAACATTAAAAGTTAGCACATTTAAAGCACATATATCACATATTGATTGGTTTGCATTTCCATTCATCATTTCTTCATGTATTTAGAAATACATTCATTCAAAGCTTTCTTTTTCTCTTAATTTTGCATTTCTCATGCAAGATCTCCTGTAATGTAATTGCTATCATCTTTTTCTCAAGATCTCCCTGCAATTTCAAAGTAATGCTATCTTTATCTTTATCTTTTTCTCCCCCTTTGTCAGAATCAAAAAGAGTAAGGGCAAAAATAGCATAAGCAGAAATAGAGATAAGTTTAAAATATTACAACCCATAAAGTAAGTTTTTCAAAGATCAAACATCAGAAAAGAGAGTTTAGCAAATCCTTAATGGCAGATATTTATCGGTCGACTAATATAGTGCGATTTTGAGATTTTGTTCAAAAAACAGCATTTTTATAAATCCAAAAATGAGCAAATACCTAGTTCTCTCCTAATTCTCATAAAATCTTCATTTTTAAGAGGTTTAGTGAAGATATCGGCATGTTGTTCTTTAGTGGAAATAAAATTTAACGAAATATCTCCTTTTAACACATGATCTCTTAAAAAATGATGTCTAACTTCAATATGCTTAGTTCTTGAGTGCTGAATAGGATTTTTCGAAAGATTTATAGCACTAGTGTTATCACAATAAATAGTTGTTGTGGAGTAGTTTAAACCAAAATCTTTTAAGGTCTGTTTCATCCAAAGTACTTGTGAACATGCTAAACTAGCCGATATATATTCAGCTTCAGTTGTTGAGAGTGATACTGAATTTTGCTTTTTACTAAACCAAGAGACTAAGGAATTTCTCAAGAAATGACAAGTTCCACTAGTACTCTTGCGATCAGATTTACTTCCTGCAAAATCTGCATCACTATATGAAACTAAATCAAAGGAAGATGATTTTGGGTAAAACAAACCGAAATCTGAAGTATCTTTCAAATAACGAAGAATTTGTTTTACTGCAGTTAAATGAGATTCCTTTGGATTAGCTTGAAATCTTGCACACATACAAACACTAAACATAATATCAGGTCGACTAGCAGTTAAGTATAATAGAGATCCGATCATACCTCTGTAGAGCTTAGTATCTACACTTTTACCATTTTCATCTTTATCAAGTGAAGTAGTTGTACTCATAGGATTCCTTCTTGATTTCGATGAGTCCATCCCAAATCTCTTGAGAAGTTCTTTTGTATATTTACCCTGATTGATGAAGATTCCTTCTTCAGTTTGCTTTATTTGAAGTCCAAGGAAGTAGTTTAATTCGCCCATCAAGCTCATTTCAAACTCTTCCTGCATAGCTTTAGCAAATTCTTTACAAAGAGAATCATTAGTAGAACCAAATATTATGTCATCAACATAAATTTGCACAACAAGAATATCTGAATTAAGATTTTTAATAAATAAAGTGGAGTCTACCCGACCAATGGAAAAACCAGATTGTTCTAGAAAATTTCGTAGTCTTTCATACCACGCTCTTGGTGCTTGTTTGAGTCCATACAAAGCTCTTTTCAATTTGTAGACCTTTTCTGGATATTTCTCATTTTCAAAGCCTGGGGGTTGCTCTACATAAACTTCTTCATTGTTGTGTCCATTTAAGAATGCACTCTTAACATCAATTTGATATAACTTGAAGTTCATGTAACTAGCAAAAGCAAGCATCATACGAATTGACTCTAATCGATCCATTGGTGCATAGGTTTCATCAAAATCTATGCCTTCTTCTTGATTATAGCCTTGTGCCACTAGCCTTGCTTTGTTACAAATGACTTCACCATTTTCATCCAGCTTATTTCGGAAGACCCATCTTGTTCCAATTACTGGATGATCCTTTGGTCTATCAACTAGATCCCAAACATCATTCCTAGTAAATTGGTTAAGTTCTTCATACATGGCTAAAAGCCAAAATTCATCATCACATGCCTCATTGATATTCTTTGGTTCTAATTTAGATATGAAAGCAACATTTGCAATATATTTTTCTAACTGCCTTCTAGTTTGGACACCACTCTTTATTTCACCAATAACTTGTTCATATGGATGATTAGGAACTTCTTTCCAAACCGGTTGAAGAGGAATATTTTCTTGAGAAGTACTCTCTATCAAGGGTTCTTCTTGAAGTGTTGCTTCTTCTTCTTCGCTTAGAGGAATAACATGCTCACAATTCTCATCAAATGCAACATGTAAAGATTCTTTAATACAAGATGTTCTTTTATTGAAAATACGATATGCTTTACTTCTAGAAGAATATCCAAGAAATATTGATTCATCTGATTTTGAATCAAACTTATCAAGATTATCTTTGGTATTTAACAAGAAACATTTACTACCAAAAATTTTGAAATATGAGATCTTTGGTATACGATCATAATACAATTCAAAACATGTTTTATGTAAAATTGGTCGAATAAGAACACGATTTAAGACATAACATGCTGTATTAATTGCTTCAGCCCAAAAATATTTTGGTAAATTTTTATCTTGAAGCATGGTTCTAGCACATTCTTGCAAAGTTCTATTCTTTCTTTCAACAACTCCATTTTGTGGAGCTGCTCTAGGAAAAGCAAAGTTGTGAGATATACCATGTAAATCACAAAACTTTAGAAGAGATTCATTTTCAAATTCACCACCATGATCACTACGAATCTTAATAATAGATGTAGATTTTTCATTTGTAATTCTTCTACAAAGTTTAGAAAATTCTGAAAAAGCATCATTTTTGCTTTTTAGAAAAATCACCCATGTAAACCGAGAATAATCATCTACTATAACAAAAGCATACTTGCTACCATTCAAACTTTGAATTCTAGATGGTCCAAATAGATCTAAATGTAAAAGTTCAAGAGGACGTTTTGCTGAAACTATATCTTTAGCTTTAAAAGAGCTCTTAATTTGTTTACCCCTTTGACAAGCATCACATAAGTGATCCTTTTTATATGGTATTCTAGGTAGGCCTCTTACAAGATCATTCTTGGATAATTTTGAAATAATTTTAAAATTAACATGTCCAAGTCTCTTGTGCCATAACCATTGAATTTCATTTGAAACAATAAGACATTTTTCATTAAAAGAGGGTAATTCATCTAGATATAGTTCATACACATTGTTTCTTCTTTTACCTTTAAAAATGATCTTTTTAGATTGAAAATCAGAAATTAAGCATAAATCATTTTCAAAAGAAACATGAAAACCTTTATCACATAATTGACTAATAGATATTAAATTATGCTTTAAACCATCTACTAAAAGAACATTTTCTATCAAGGGAAATTTTGGATTACCAATATTACCAATACCTATCACTTTTCCCTTGTTATTGTCACCAAAGGTGACGGTTCCTCCATCCTTATTTTGGAGGAAAATAACTCTGGCCTTCCAGTCATATGTTTGGAACAGCCGTTGTCCAATATCCATTTGCTCCTTATGTTGTGTACCTACAACAAAATCAGAAAATAGAGCATTTGACCCCTTTCTATTTTCGGGTCCATGAGAGTTAGTCTTAGGAACCCATATCCATTTGGATTTTGGTTTCCTTTGATAATAAATATTTTTTCTATAAAAGGATTTAGAATAAACATTTCTAGAATAATCATTTCTAGATGCATTTCTATTAGAACTAGAAAATTTAATTTTATAAACAAAAGGTTGGGAATAATGTCTTTGATTTTTCACCACATAGTTTGGTCTATTTTGAGTATCAAAGAAGCTATATCCCAATCCAGTTTTATTAACCAAGCATCTTTGAGAACCAAGAAGTTTTTCTAGATTCTCTTGACCATTTGTGAATTTGGTCACTATAGAAAGAAGATCATTTGACTTTTCTTTAAGACTAGATATTTTCTTTTGTAAGAGATTGGTTCTAACTCCAATTTCTTTTACCTCAAGTGCTTGGCAAGAATTTTCCTTCTTGAGATCTTCTATTTCTTGAAGTAACACTTTATTTTGAGAGTCAAGAGTTAAATTTTCAGTTTTTAACTCTTTATTTTTAGAACTAAGACTCTTAAATTTAGCATATAAATCATTAAATGCTTCAAATAACTCATCATAGTCAAATTGACTTACCGAAACTTCTTGTGCTACAAAACACATGTTGGTGACTTCTTCATTTGATTCTTCATCGGAAGAGGAGTCACTATCATCCCAACAGGCTTGAAATGCCTTTTTCTTCTTGAATTGGTCCTTGGGCTTGAATTTGAGAAGAGGACAATCTTTCTTGATATGTCCTGCCTTTTTGCAGTTAAAGCACTTTACTTCATTGAGAATGGAAGAATCTACTTTCTTTGCCTTTCTTTGAAATTTTCCCTTTTTGATGAATCTTCTGAATTGCCTTGTGATGAGGGCAATATCTTCATCTTCATCTTCTTCAGAATCTTCTGAGTCAGAAGTAGCCTTAAAAGCAAGAGATTTCTTTTTAGGCTCTTCTTCTTGTCTGTCTTGAAGTTGGACCTCATATGCCATTAGGTTACCAACTAAGTCTTCAAGAGTGAGAGTATTGAGATCATTTGCTTCTTCAATAGCAGTGGTTTTTCTCTTCCATTCAGGAGTTAAACACCTTAGAATCTTTCTGACTAAATCCACTTGTGAATATTCTTTTTCAAGAGATTTCAAAGTGTTAGTTATATCGGTCATTCCAGTTACCATGTCCGATATAGATTCATTTTGCTTTATTTTGAACAATTCAAATTTATGCACTAAAGAAGCAATTTTAGATTCCTTTACCTTTGACGTACCTTCGTGTGTTACGAGAAGAGTATGTCAGATTTCATTAGCTGTAGAGCATTGAGAGATGCGATTGAACTCTACCTTGTCAACGCCACAATATAAGGCATTCATTGCTTTGGCATTCAGTGAAGTAGTCTTCTTTTCTTCATCGGTCCATCGGCTGAAATCAGTTGATGGAGTTTGGTACTTTTCTGAAACAACTCTCCAGATATCGAGATCCATGGATTGCAGGAATATTGTCATTCTTACTTTCCAGTATCCATAGTTTGTTCCGTCGAAGAGAGGAGGACGAACAAAGGAACTTCCTTCTTTGTGCTGAGATGTTGTAGTTGCCATGCTAGATGATGGTCAAATCAAAGTAATAGCAAACCTGTGCTCTGATACCAAATGAAAGTGCACTAGGATCGAGGCAACGAGCACTAGAGGGGGGGTGAATAGTGCTTTTAAAAAACTTTCTGCGGAATATTGAAGGATTTTGCAAATCTCAAAGCAAACACACAAAGAACACAAGATTTTATCCTGGTTCGGTCAAACCCGACCTACATCCAGTCCCCAAGTAAAACCCGCTTGAGATTTTCCACTATCAACCTTGTAAACTACAAGATCACACAGACCATAACCGGTCCCACTTTCAGTAACAATCCTACTGAAAGCAAACAACTCCTTTACACCAAGGAGTCCTTCTTTTTACACAAAAGAAATAACAACTTACAATACAACCTATGAGCCTTCCTTTTGAATGCAAATGAGATGCAATTGGCTTTTGAGGTTGTTGAAACACTCTACTCATGAATTCACTATCTCTCAAAGTGATTTGAGTGAAAAACTGAAGTGAAAATATCACGTGAGTGAGAAAATCAATACTTGAATGAATAAGAGTGAAAAGCAAGATTCAAATCGATTGAATTGTTGTTTTTGAGTGTAAAATGCACTCATATTTATAGTTAAAAGATTCCATACGTTGAGAGTATGAAAGGGTGTCAAAACGGTCCATTTCGAACGATCAAAACATTTGAAAAATGAAAAGACACGCCTTTTTGAAGTTTCAGGAAAACGGCAAAATTAGTCGACTGAAACATCAGTTAGTCGACTAATAGTTAGTTATTAGTAGACTGACAGTTATCGTCGGTCGACTGATCTGTTAATCGAGCCCTTTGAAATTCTGAACTTTTGAAACTTAGTCGACTTAAGAAAAGTTAGTCGACTGATAATATCATCAGTAGACTGAAAAACCTTTTAGTCGACTGCTGCTAAAAACTTCTGAAAAACAAACATTTTGTTCGGTCGACTGATAAAAAGCATTAGTCGACTGCTGCTAAATTTTTTTCAGAAAACACATGTTCTGTTCAGTCGACTGAAAAACCATTAGTCGACTGCTGCTAATTTTCCAGAAAACAGACATTCTGTCCAGTCGACTGATAAAACCTTCGGTCGACTAATTTGACAAGAATGACTTTTTAGAAAATATGGCGCGAAAGGATTAGTCGACTGATAAGTCTATTGGTCGACTAATAAACATGAAAATTTAAGAAAAGAGTTTTCTAAAAAGATTTTCAAAAGAGTTTCTTTTAGAAAAGTTTTTCTAAAGACTTTTAAGATGAAATGCAACCTAAATATGCACTCTAAGTAAGGCTCTTACAAGAATCTAAGACTTTTAATGAATTAAACATTTGCACACTAGTCTTCAAGGATTCTTCACTGAATTCTTCAATTTCTTCATAGCCTTAGCTGAAATGCAGTTGATTCCACTTGCTTATCATCAAAACCTTGTACTTGAAGTATCATGTATGGCTTCATTGTCGTAACATTCTCTTGGATTTGTTCATCCAAACTCTAAAGGTCCCATCATGGTTTCTTCGTTCGAGGATTTCGTATGGTCGTCCCTTTCAGGTTAAGGGTTAAACCTGAACCTCGCTCTGTGAGGTATCATCCCTTTCAGGTTAAGGGTTAAGCCTGAACCTTGCTCCACGAGGTATCTGCTATTCAGGTTTGGGTTAAGCCTCGTTCCGACAAGGTTTCTCGTTTCGACGAGGTAGTTCTCTCAGTCCCATCATGGTTTTTTTCATCATGGAATCCATGCTCTTCATATCCATCCAAGAAAGGATTGCATCTGAGCTTGATCTTACGAGGCATTTTTCTTAAAAATGTCCCATCAAGGTCTTTATGTATTCCTTTTCCATTCAGATAAGGGTAGAACCTGAAAATCATCTTGATATATCTTTGTCCCATCCAGGTTAAGGGCTAAGCCTCAATCGTTCCAAAAAGGCTTATTTTGTCTCACTGTAAATACCCCAAATTTTCCACATCCATTCTCAAACAATCCTCCTTAGGCAGTGTCAACCCTGTCAGGTCAGTGTAGGAGTCAAACCGCGAGTCAGTTTCAGAAAATCACCATTTTACCCATTTTCATTAGGAAAATTACCATTTTACCCCTAGGTCATCCCAGACCCCAGTCAGTCGGAGTCAACCAAGCTCATTGGTCAGTTCAAGACAGTTAGAATATCAGTCATCTCAAGCTCATCTGAGCTCATAATGAATAAACCATTTTCATTTCTGATCATTCCTGCCAAAATTGGATCATTTCTTCAGAAATGAGCTCATTTCTTGCTCAAATCCAAACCAATTGTCTCTGATTCAGTCATTCATAGTCAGTCATACTCCTCAGAGTCTAACTTGAGCTCACTAGAAGTTCAAGCACTCCAGTTTCAGTTCAAAACCATTTCCAAGTGTCTAGGAGCCCATTTTAGTCCATTTCAGCTCTTTCAGCTGAAATTGAGCTGAGTTCAGCCAATTGAGCTAGTGTTTGAGCTTCGATTTTAGTTCATGTCAGTATTATTGACCTTTTTTTTAGCTCAAAGCCAGCTCAAGTTCGTAATTCACTTCACTTCAGTGACCATTCCGAACCATTTCTCTAAAAATGGCAGCTTTTCTTGAAAATTTAGCCGGAAAGGTCAATTGTGTCAGTGTCTGGTCAGTTCACTTGAGATCTGAAACTCTAAAACCCATCTCAATCCAGCTCATTTCAGTTTGATTCAGCTCGAACCCCAATTTTTAGTGTCACTCTAGCCCAGTAGAGTCCAAAAACCATTTCTTGAGCTATTTTGCAAATTTTATCAATTTTAATGCTTTTTAAACTGATACAAGTGTCAATCGGGGTCTGACATCCAAAATTCTTTATTCAAGGTTAGCATTTTGCATAGCATTTCATGTCATTTCTCATCATTTCATATCATTTCTCAACATTTCATCACATTTCATTTCATTTTCGAAGTCCAAAACTCCAGTTTTATAAATTTCAATCCAGATCGAGTTTTAAAAGCTTTCAGAAATCAATTTCAAACCCTGGGTTTTCAAAATTGACATTTTTACCCCCAGGAGTCTAAATTTGGAAATATTTTCTCAAAAAAAAAATAATCTGGATTTATTTCAAAGTCAAATATTTGAATTCTACACTAGATTTGCTTCGCAACGAGGTATTGAACTTCAAAATCCGAGCTCGTTTCAAAAATTGCAAAAAATAGCTCGTTTCATTTGGAAATATTTTCTCGAGAAAAACAATCTGGATTTCTTCCAAAATTAAAATTTTAAATTCTACATTGGATTTGCTTCGCAATGAGGTATTGAACTTCAAAATCCGAGCTCGTTTCAAAAACTGCCAAAAATAACTCGTTTCGTCTGGAAATTTTCTAAAAAGACTATTTTACCCCTCTAATCGTCAAAATGAATTTCAAAAGTGGAATTTGGACCCGCTCTGAGATGGCCCATTCATTTACTTTTCTATTTTATAAAAAAAAAGATGTTTTTATTTATTTATTTGTTTTTGTTTTTATTAATTTTTATTTATTTATTTTATTTTAGAGAGGTGGGACCCACAAGATGGTCACCCAAACATCCAGCCCCTCTTTCCTTCTTCTTTCCTTTCTCCCTCCTTTTCTTTCTTTCCTTTCTTTTTCCGTTTTCTTTCTTTTTCTTCTTTTTCTTCTTTTTCTTCTTCCTCTTCTTTCTTTCTTCCTTTCCTTCCTCCCTTCCTTTCCCTCTTGCCCAACCATTCACGTAAAGGCTGTTTCCCTTTCCTTCCCTAATTAAAACTAAGAACTTAGGGAAAGATATAATCTTCCCTAAGTTAAGAAAAAAAACAAAAACAAAAGAAAAAGGCTACGGCTGCCCAAGAACCCATTCAACGCACTCTCCCCTCTCTCTCTCTCTCTCTCTCTCTCTCCCTTTAGCTCTCTCCTCCTCTCCCCTTGGCTGCTGCAGCCTCTCTCAGCCCAGCTCTTGCAACCTCCCCTTTCCATCTCCAACAGCACCCTTCCTCCAATACAACCTTGCAACATCTTCACCACCGGTGTCCACCACCTCCCCATCGTTGCAGCCACTCGTTGGTCCAGCCATCAGCTTTGGTGAAGCTTCCCCTTTGGTGACAGTAGCAACCACTCACCTTCAAGCACAAACTGCAGCCATCAACTACAGCTACAGCCCCTCTCTTGGTGGAACTCATCTCCAACGAAGGCACCATATGCCCAGTCCTCTTGGGCCAACAGGTTCAGCCATCTCAAGCTCCAACCACCTTCCACCGGGTCCAACCTTCACCTCCAACCTTGGATCACCACCTTCACCAGCCGGACCTCCTTCCTCCAGACACTCCTCCCAGCCGGTTCAGCCATCTCCAGTCCTTCCAAGTGTAGCAGCATCACCATCATCTTCAGCTTCAGCTTCCTAGCACCCACCTTCATCACCATCATCTTCAACCTTGTTGCAGCCACACCTACCATCCTTTCCTTTAGTCGATCCAAGCAAAGACCCTTCCCAAGGTAAAATCCCTTACCTTCATAATTTTTTTTATGATTCTTTTGCAAAGCCAGTTTTGAAATTGGATTTATATGATCAAAATGAATATCTCATGGTTGTGGAATCTTGATTTACCATATTCAAGGTTGTAAGAGAGGTGATCCATCCGATGAATGGATCGGGTCCTTCTCGTCAATAACCAACATCAACCAACTTCGTATCTCCTTGATCTTCTTTAGTTTAAGCATGGTTTTCATATAAATCACACGTTTTAGGTATTTTGTTTAATTAGTTTTACCATTTTATAGGTATTTTACTTAGTTTTATTAGTACTTGCATATTAGTTATAGCATTTTTATTCAGGTGTTCAGTCCGGTCTTTATTTCATGTACTGATTCGCATTGTAAAATTCTGATAATTTCATGTTAAGAACGTGCATTTGTTTATGATTTCTCATAAAAAACCCAGATTGATTCGGGTTCTGAAACTTCATTTTAAAAATCAAACCCTAAATTGGGTTTTCTGTCTCTCTAAATTTTTAATTTCTGCTTTAGCAGAAAAGAACCTCCAGCACCACCCTTGTGGGAGAACTGGATTGTCCTCCAAAACTCACAGTGGATTCTTAATTGAATATAATAATGATATGGAAATTTTAAGGTTTTTCCAATTAGTTTTGACCTCTCTAAAAAATCGAATTTCTCAGACCCTTGGGAAAATATTGATTTTCTTTCGTCAGGGTATAGACAGACCCTAATGCATCGAGTCCATCCAATATGTAACATTTATGCAAAACCTTTAAACATGAAAGTTGTTTCTAACATAATTTCCTGTCATTTCTCAAAATTTGGGAATTTTTTGATCTGTTTCATTATTTTTCCCGAATTTTCCCTTTCTGTCTAACAGATTCCAATGTCCAGAAATCTCAGAGATTTAGGTCTCTGATAACAGTATGACCTTTTCCAAACCATAACCCGAATCCTAATGGTGTCAAAATATCAAATCTTTCTCTGTTTGTCAGGGACATTTTCACACAATTTAAGCCTTTTTACCATCTGTCTTCTATTTTTTCCATATTTTCTACTGAAACCAGTCTGTTTCCCGTAAATCCTAGAGTCGCCGGATTCCGATCCGACTTGCCGGAGTGTCACAGCTCCGACCATAGGTCAAAACCAGAAAGTGTAAAAGGAAAAAATCCTTGCCTTACTGTCCTCTGTCACCCCATAAAATTTGGGAAATTTTTATGGAAATTGGATATCCTAAATCCCCTTTATAATCAACATTTTAGGCAAAAATCACAAAATTTAGGGTTTTTATTTGAATTTCCATATTAAAAAATATAAAAAAATTAGATTTTCGAGCTCCATTATGTTTTTAGGGTTATTTTAGGTGTCCATGCAAAATTTGGTTTAATTCCAAGTTCATTTGCTCCATGTGTTAGTTTATCTTTAAATTCAGAAGCAAAAATCAGGCGAAAATCAGTTTAAATTTGATATTTATGATATTTTCGCCATTTTAAGGTTTTTATCATGTACATAAGCATGTATAATCATATTAGGGTTAATTTAAATCTCCTTTGCATTTCATATTTTTCAATTTTGCAAAATTTATTTCAGAAAACCCTGGTTTCAAGGCCATAGTCTTGTTATCGGGGGTATTTTGGTCATTTTGACCTAAATTTCGAAATTTCAATTTCTAATTCTCCAAAATTTCATGAATATAATAATATTTTATCATATTATTTTTTATTTATTTCATTTGATTTTTAAAATTCCAAAATTTACAAAAATTCTTTCATAAAACCCTGATTTCAAGGTCATTAGGGGTATTTTGGTCATTTTGACCCCAATTTCGAATTTTCAAGTTTATTTTTTAAATTTATTTATTATTTATCATGTTTATATAAAAGGGGGTATGAATTTGGGTTTATATCTGAATAATATCCGATAATTTCCCATATTTTCAGATAAATTCAGAAAAACCTACATTTTTGTGCTAACATTATTTTCTAGTTTTGCAGAAATATTCAAGAAGAAGACTTAGCCATTTTATTTCTTTATTTTATTCAATTCAATGTAAAAAGCAATGTAATATTTGGAATAAGAGTTACATTTCTGCTTAGAATAGGGCTGCATTGCATATAGTTTAATTTCTGCAAATTTCAATATGTGATGTATGATTCATGCATATTTATTTCAAATTCACTATGGTTTACACGAATGACACGTGCACAAGCTCTTATGGAGTTTATAAACTCGGTGGGATTCATATTTATGGCCATAATCAGAATACGAAGAAAACCAAGATTTATGATCTTCATATTAGCCACATTCAGCCTACACTCTTAGGCTAACTTCAAAATGCACTGCATTTCCCAAAGTTTTAAAAGGATTTCCCAATTCTTCAATTGAAACTCCCTTTCAAATTCATATTCATTCATTCATATCATTCAAATTGCATTATTTTTAAATTCATTTTCCAACTTCAATTTCAGAAAATTCAGTTTTCTCAAGAATTTCCAAGTCTTTCTCAGGATCTGATTTTCTCAAAATCCTAAGTTTTCAAAAGAGATTTCAAGGCATTTTCTAAGTTCAACCAAGATTTTCCAATGTTTTAAAATTCTCAACTTTCAAAGTCTCAAGTTTAAAAAAAAAAAAATCAATTTTCTCAGATTTCCCACTTTCCTGAGAACCCAGTTTCCTGAGAATCCATTTTTCATTTCAAAAGTCATTTCCAATTTATTTCTTAGATTTCCTCAGAATTCTCAAATCCATTTTCTTAGAAAAGAAATTCCAAATTTCAAAATATGATTTTCCCCAAGATTCAAGTTTTACTAAGAATTCATTTTCCAATCAAATTTCTGATTTTTAATGAAATTCAATGATTTTCCCAGGGATTCCATTTCCAATCATTTTCCAGCATATTTCAATTTTCCAAAGCAAACATCATGTTTCTCAAACTTGCATTATTTTCAAAATTTCATAGCACAAGCCTGATTCTTTGTGCATTCTAGAAAAAATAGAGTATAATTTAGATATTTGAGTAAAGTTAAAGCACGTAATTGATCCTTGGTTCAATTACCCCTAGTAAAGGTGCCAGGAACGGTTGAATCTCGTACCGACAGGCAGATCCCATTCCATGGAATTTTCTCGCAGATTTTCAAAACGGAGGCGAGTAATTTTCAAAACCAATTTCAAAACTTTGGTCGAGTTTGACTCGCAAATTCGTTTCTCTCTCGCAAGGGAGGGGAAAATTTTTGCGATGAAAACAGGTTTGGCGACCGTGATGGGACCTGTCTTCGTCTGATCAATTATGTGCTTTGACTTAGCTTAATTATCAAAATTGTGCTCTATGAACTGTCAGCTTTTAATTCCTGATATCATGTGAACCTAGGAGCCTAGACTTGAACCCAGCTGACATGGATTGCATGTAGACTAGGCATGGTTTGGTAGGACCATATTGAGGAGAATTATGCATGCTCACTTAGACTTAGGTCTGAAATACAACACTCCTCAATCTAGGAATTGTATGAAAACAATGTTTGCTTCTTCAAAAGTTTTCAAAATTCTATCTCTTTAGGACTTAGAGCCCTCTGTTTGCCTGCATGTGATCATATTTCAAAAACTACTCCACCTATGTCTACCTGGTCTTCACGTTGCTGGGCTCTCTTCCAGAACCATAGTTCGGGACAGAGCCTCACAACTGGGTCACTTATTTGGGCTAACGCCCCCCTGCCACGTACCAAGGGCCATAGTCCAACATATATCGGCAGGCGCTCAAGGATGTTGGGAAAACACAAGCCTAGACCCAGAGATGAGTTTTATGCCACGTACATCGAGCCTCGGCTCGAGTATATCGGCATAGCATGATTGGACACAGTTAATCTGAGCCTAGAGTCAGGATTAGGGTCCTAAAGCTCTTTCAAAATCAATGCATTTAGAGTTGGCTTCTTAGGGAATGTTGTATGTGCATAATTGTTTGTAATTGAATGTATGATATTCATTTTCGCCTTATTTTCTCATTTTTTTTTCAATTTTTCCAAAATACCGAGCAATTTTCTAAAATACCTCATTTTTCATCTTTTATGAAATATCTCCTTTTTCTCAAAAACCCTGGACGATTTTTCTAAATTATCCACCTTTTCCTTCAAAACTCCAGGAGATTTTCCATTCTTTCGTTCCTGTGGACTTCGAATTTCCAGCTTTCATTTTATCCTGCCTGCAATTTTCAAAATTCTTGTATTTTTCCAAAGTCTAATTCCAGTCTTCTTGTCTTTCAGTCCAATGGCATCCAGTCAGCTCGATTCTGTTTTTCCTGAGGGTCACATCTCCTACGAGGTGCGACAAAGTCTTCCTGAGCATCGATCTCTTAGCACCGGACCCTTCTTCCCCCGGTGATACTATGTCTGGTTCAAAAACTTCTCTCGTATGTTTCCGGACCACTTGAGCGATTGCGGGTTGGAATTGGCATCTGCAGTGGGAAAGTTGACAGTCAATGGCAATCTGATTCATGCACTGGCAGAGTGGTGGAATCCGCGCACTTGCACGTTCTGGTTCCCGTGGGGCGAGATGACACTACTGATGGATGAATTTTCAGAGATTATGGGACTGCCTGAGCCAGCCGGTCAGCCTGGAGATCCGTTAGAGCAGCAGTTTCTGATCAATGTCAAGGGTTTGGACCCCAAATAAGCTGTAGCTCGCATGACAGGGCGCAAGTCTTGGCCACTGATTGAAGAAAATGGGAATGAGTACGTGAGCCTGATCGAGATCTACCGACAATATGAAGAATTTGCAGAAGTCAGCTCGCTGTCCAGAACTGCTCGAGAGAGAATTCAACATGCGACGGTTTTGTGCACTGTGGGACTTGCTTTCTTTCCAGACGGACAGAACTATGTAGATGTCAGAATAGTTCAGCTTCTAAGGAGATGGGGAAGTCGACAGACCAGCCGTCTTTCGATAGCCATGGCCGCACTTGCTTTTCTATACAGAGGACTGACCCGCTTCACACTTGGAGAGTCCATCTTAGTCGAGGGATGTACTTATGCTCTTCAGTCTTGGTTCTGTTAGCATGTACCGGCCAGAGCTAGTTCGTTCAGATACAATGGCAAGGAACTTCTTCCAGTTGCGCGGTACCGATTCATGATCGATTATCTGCAGGAAGAAGAAGTAGTGTGGGACTATTTTGATCGAGAATTATCACCTCCCAGATACACCTATGCATATGGCAAGAGATTCAAGTTGCTTGGTCCATTCTTCTGTGCTTACTATCATCCGGAGCGGTGTGTTCGACAGTTTTCTCAGAGACAGAAGCACATAGAGATGCGGCTGCTATCAGGAGTCGTGCCAGAGTTCGACCTTACATCAGCACAGTGGTCCGAAACATATCATTCTGCCAGATATGGTTGGGACTCTTTTGTTACTCTTCCGCTTTTTCCCGGTCCTCGTGTCTCTGCTAGTTATAAAGAGTGGTGGCAAATTGTCTGTCTGCCCCCTCTTTCTCAAGTTTATTATTAATGCAATCATGTTTTCTTTCAATAAATAAAAATCTTGCAAATTCTTCAATTCTTGGTTTGACGACCTCGCCTAGGTAACAAGGCATGATTTTCAGTTGTTTATTTTCTTTGCAAAGGAATGACAACACAATTGTCATAATCCTAACGACGACTCAATCCCTATTAATGGGATATTCTTTCAATTGTCTACCAAAATTCTCAGCAAATATCTTTCTTCCAGTCAAAATCTCTTTCGAAAGCTTAACCCTCAATCTTGCCCTGCAGAGAGCATTCGTGACATTCAATGGTTCAGACAAGGTCAGGGAAGAAAACTGTACCAGTTGAAGGCATCACATATTCAACAGCTTCGGACGAAGAGATGGATTCCCCGCGCTTGGGCAAAAATCAAGGGCAGCAGGTTGAGGATGACATTGATCCTCAGATGTATGCCATGTTCAAGAAGATGATGACCAAGATGCTGCCAGAGCAAGCTGAAGCCAGTACAGAGAAAACACAGGTAAAGCAAAAGACAAAAGGTCGGACAGTCAAGAAAGCCGCGAAGATATCTAAAAAGCCTACCCAGAATATTGATACAACTGATGAAGAGGGATCAACAGAGGATTCAGATGAAGAGTTTGAGACTAATCAGGCATTCCGCAAATCTACTCAGGGGCAGGGGTCAGCCCACAAATTCAAAGAGCAGTCCATCAATGACTCTGACCAGCCGCAGTTCAAAGATGTGGTCAGAATGCTTCGAGACCTGTAGGCCCGCGACAAGGGCAAGAAAGTCTTCACCAGCGAAGACTTCTATGATGGTTTGGATGGGGACGACAATCTCGAGAATCTCCCCAGAAAGTTTATCAAATTCGATGGTTTTGGCGATCCCAAAGCTCATCTCGCCATGTTCTTTGCTGAATGCTCCAGATTCAAGCGAGATAACCAGGCACTTTTTCTATGTTTCCCTCACAGTCTGGAGGGAACCACAGCTAAATGGTACTCGGAGCATGTAAATCCAATTGAATTGAAAGAATTTGATAAAGTGGTGAACATGTTCATCGAGCGATTCCTCTTCAATGCTGAGGCACTTCCCACCCTCAGTCATCTCTGTGGCTTTAAACAGAGAGAAAATGAAAAGGCAAGAGATTTCATTCACCGCTGGAGGTCAACTTGCAACAAGATGAGAGACCCCATATCAGAGGGGCATGCTCTATCCTTAATTCTAAGCAACTTCTCACAGCCTCTGAGAGGCCTCATCTCTACTGCACCATCAAGGACATTCATTGAACTGTCAGAGCGAGCCGAATGGCTTGAGTTGAGCATGGAGAATGGTTTCTACGAAGGCTTCACTTTCACCAAGAATAACGGCCAAACTAAGCAGAAGAAGAAGACTCACTTCACTCATTCTGTCAGAAATAATAATTGGAACCACTGTAAGGGGCAGAACAGAGATTTCTATTATGGGGCAGGAAGTTCAAACAAGAATGACCAAAAAGGCAAGTTAGTTCCTCAATTCAATAAGCCACTTCAACTAGAGCAGGGACCAAAGCCCCGAGAAAAAGTAAAGCATGAAGGGTGGAGTTATGACAAGAAATTCACTCCACTAGACCAATCCCTCGAGACTGTGCTCGAGTATATGTTGACCAAGGAGATGGTCAAACTGCCTAGGTTGGTTGATCCCCCCTCCCCGTTCCCATGGGGAAATTCAAAGATCAATTTTGTAAATTTCATAGAATAGTGGGGCACAGTACTGAGAACTGCTTCATTCTCAAAAATATTGTTCAGGATCTCATCGACAAGAATCTTCTGGTAGAGGGTGCCGAAGATGAAAATATGGATATTCTAAAGAAACCCTTTCCCCATCATTCTACGACAGTCATCTCTGAACAGCCTTTTCAGCCACAGGAGCATATTAGGTCATGCTCTAAAAGAGATATACAAATCCAACATCAGGTCCTTGTACTGCAGCAAGCTCAGTCCAAAGCTCAGAAAATGGATCTCATTGCAGCTTTTGGTAAAATGAAAGTATCTGATAAACCCGCTGGGGTATCTCCTGAGGTGGCTAAAAGAATGCCATGGCTCCCCAAACACTTTATTAAGCCCGCCCCGGAGAAAAGTGAGACATCCACACCAAAGCCGATAACAGCATTATCCAATGTCTCAATTTTGGACTTAGCTCAAGCTTCCACCAAACACCAGCAGGTGTTGAATGATCTGTTGCGGAAAATCAAAGTGAAACCGAGCATAACTCCAGAGGACATGGCCCAGATAGTCAATCAGGCCATGACAAATGCTCCGATAACTTTCTCGGATGAAGATCTTCCCAAGCCTCATGTATTTCACAACAATGCTTTGTACATTGTGATTCGAGCACGAGGAATGACGGTTCCTCACGTGCTGATAGATGGAGGCAGCAACCTCAATATATGCCCAGAAATGACAGCCAAAGCTTTGGGCATCAAAGAAGAGGAATATATCCCGGACCCGATCACTATCTACGGGTTTGATAATCATGGTCAGACAGCGAAAGGAAAAATTTTCTTGGAGATTTTCATTGACTATTCAGTCCACTCTGTCCTTTTTCATGTGGTCAATGTGCCACCCACCTATAATCTGCTTCTCAGGAGACCGTGGATTCACAATACGAACGTTGTGCCGTCTACTCTGCATCAGTGTGTCAAATGGTCAAAAGGTGGAATGATCACAACAGTCTTGAGCGAGGATCCAGAACAGAGGATTGCACAACCCATGGTTCCTAGGCCCACTTTTACTACTGATATCCCTAGCATTAGGGGGGCATTGATGAGGTCAGCTTTGAAGAAAATTCGAGAATACTGCAGACGGCTGAACAGCCAGCACATACAGTGGCCATGACTCGATAGAGAGGCCCACAGTTTTTCAAGATTGGAGGACGAATTGACTATAGCACATTCAAAGATCATCCATTGTTCTCCCAATTTATGAAGGCCAAAAAGGGATTTGATCTGTTAGTAAAGCATGGTTATCAGCCTTTTCAAGGCCTGGGAAAAAATGAAGATGGTCGTCTCGAGCCAGTAATTCCTCAGCACTATCCTCAGAGGGCTGGATTGGGCTTTAATGGCAGAAGATCGCAGAAGGGCACTATCTTTGTCAAAGGGATGCACTAAGGGCATCTGCTTGTCTTTCATTTCTATTCTTTTGTTTTCACATTTAGGATGATATCCCATTTCATTTCAATCATTGTCCTCAATTCAATCTTTCAATAAAGTTGCAAATTTTCTTTGTCTGTCTGGATGTCATTTGTCTCTTTACTTCTCATTATCAAATCTTTACAAAATTGTCATTATTTTGCTCCTTTTTTTTTCCAATTATTTTCTTAATAAAAGCAGTTTGTTTTATGATGGGCGATTTCCCTGAATCGATTTATTCTTCAATTTTTAGAATGTCTTCACGATCTATCAAGAAGCTCGTTCTTAATCCAGAGGCCTTTTCGAAGCCAACAGTGATTCATCAGGTTAAAATAAGAGCAGAATGTAGTCAGATTACAAAGCAGTCAAAAGAACCTGCAGAATTTGATTCAGCTCTTCAAGAATTACCAGAATTTGCAGCAATTCAGAAACAAGATGAGCCATCATTTTTAGTTCAGGATCCGACTGAGGATATCAATATTGGATCAGAAGACGATCCTAAAATTCTCAAGATTGGCAGCAGTTTGAGCCCGGAAGAGAAAGAAAGGCTCACCCATTTTCTCAAGCAACATGAAGAAGTGTTCGCGTGGACGTATGAGGACATGCCAGGTCTAGATACCAAATTGGTTGAGCATCATCTCATCCTAAAACCAGATGTCAAGCCGGTTAAGCAGAAACTGAGAAAGATGGATCCTTGAGTGGAACAACAAGTTAAGGAAGGTCTAGAAGACTTACTCAAAGCAGGGTTCATTCGAACCATTGACTATCCAGATTGGCTAGCAAATATTGTTGCTGTTCCCAAGAAAAATGATAAAGTTCGAATTTGCATCGACTTTAGAGATCTCAATAAAGCGACTCCTAAGGATGATTATCCACTGCCTAATATTGATCTTTTGATTGATAGCACAGCAAGTCACGCTATGTTCTCTTTTATGGATGGATATTCTGGATATAATCAGATCAAGTTGGTCGCTCGTGATCAGTCCAAGACGTCTTTCACTACTCCTTGGGGCACTTTTTGTTATATAGTCATGCCATTTGGGCTTAAGAATGCTGGAGCCACTTATCAGCGTGCTATGACCGTCATTTTCTATGATCAGATGCACAAAATCATGGATGCCTATGTCGATGATATTCTGGTAAAGTCCAAAGAAGAGGAAGATCACATCGAAGCTCTCAATCAAGTTTTCAAGCGGCTCATTCTTTACAAACTAAGACTCAATCCACAAAAATGTGTTTTTGAAGTCGAATCTGGCAAATTGTTAGGCTTTCTAGTCAGCAAAAAGGGGATAGAAGTTGATCCCACTAAGGCCAAAGTTATCATTGACATGTCTCCCCCGACTAATTTGAAAGAATTGCGTAGCCTTCAGGGACGCATGCAATTAATTCGGCGATTCATATCCAATTTGGCCATGAGATGTGAGCCTTTCAATCATTTGCTCAGAAAAGGAGTGAAATTCGAATGGGGACCAGAGTGTCAGCAATCGTTCGAACGCATCAAGAAATATTTGCTCAATCCTCCTGTTTTAAAGCCGCCAAAATTAGGAAAACCTCTACTACAATACATTTCAGTTAATCAAGTTGCTTGTGGCGGATTCTTGGCGCAATACGAAGAAGGCAGTCTGATAGAGCATGCCATTTACTATGTGAGCAAAACCTTCATTGATTATGAGAAGAAATACTCTCAGATAGAGAAAACATGTCTAGCTCTGGTTTGGATGTGTCAAAAATTGAGACACTATCTGTTGGCATCTGAAGTCAAGATCCTATCCAAATTAAATCCTCTCAAGTATATTCTAGAGCAACCCTTCCTCAGTGGACGGATTGCCAAATGGCAGGTTCTATTGATGCAATACGATTTGGAATATGTCTCTCAGCAATCTATCAAGGGCCAAGCAATTGCAGATGAATTAGCAGATTTTCCTCTAGCAGAGGATGTTAAAGTCGAGGATGATTTCTCCGATGAGCGGATCTGTAATATTCAACAATCCCCAATTTGGAATTTATTCTTTGACGGTTCCAAGAATATGGCAGGCATAGGAATCGGGATTCTGTTGATCACACCTGAGAAGGAGATGATCCCCTTTTCTCTCAAATTAGATTTTCAGTGCACTCATAATATGGCCGAGTATGAAGCTTTGATACAAGGTCTGAAAATTCTACAAGAGTTCAATGTCAAAAGACTGCATGCTTATGGCGACTCTTTGCTCGTCGTCAATCAAGTCTTAGCTGAATGGCAAGTAAAGGATCAGAAGTTACTTCCTTATCAGAAGATCGTCTCAGCTCTTGTTAGCAATTTCGAAGAATTTCAACTTTTCCATGTCAAGAGAGACTTCAATCAAATTGCAGACAGTTTAGCCAATCTGGGATCCATCATGTCTTTCAAGAACGAATAATCTTGTTGCTCCTTTGAAATTGGCAGACTTGATCAACCTGCTTTTGTCCCAGTAGAGCAGATAAACCAGGCTGAGCAAAAGAAGAAGCCCTGGTATCATGACATCAAGAATTTCATTGAAACTGGCAAATTTCCTTCAGAGCTCTCAAAGAAAGAGCGACGAGCAATTCAGCGCATGTCTTCTCGATATTTTATTCTTGCCAACATCCTTTATCGTCGTGGATTCAGTTCTGAATATTCCAGATGTTTGGATGAAGAAGAAGCCAAAGAAGTTGTGCAAGAAACACATGAAGGCATTTGTGGTGGTCATGTTGGCTACCAAACTCTGGTCAAACAAATCATCCGAGCAGGATATTACTGGAGAACTATGCAACAAAATTGCTATCGTTTTGTGAAGAAGTGTGTTCAATGTCAAATGCATGCACCTTCTATTCATGCGCCAGCGACATACTTGCAATCCATCGTCTCACCATGGCCATTTTCCATGTGGGCTTTTGATGTTGTAGGCCCCATTACTCCTTCTGCTTCAAATGGCCACAGATATTTTCTTGCCGCAACAGAATATTTTACTAAATGGGTAGAAGCAGTCACTCTACGCACAGTAGAAGGTCAATATGTGGTCTCATTCATCCACAAGAATATCCTATGTCGTTTTGGCATACCACATGATATTGTGTCAGATAATGGCAGTCATTTCAAGAATGAGAGAATGAGGACTTTTTGTTTGAAGTTCAAAATCCATCATCATTTCTCCGCTCCTTATTATCCTCAAGGAAATGGCCAAGCAGAGGCCACCAATAAGATTTTGATTTGAATCCTGGAGCGAACTTTGGAAACAGACTGTGACTGGCATGAGAAGATTCATGATGCATTGTGGGCGTATCGAACTACCATTCGAACTCCAACTAATGCTACTCTGTCAGAACTTGTCTACGGAACCGAAGTAGTATTGCCTCTACATGTTCAGAAACCTGCTCTGAAATTTGCATTACTTCTCGAATTACCTCTTGATCAGTATCAGCAACAGCGGCTAGTACAACTTGATTTGCTAGATGAAAGAAGACTCAGAGCAGCAAAGCACGCTCAATCATATCGTCAGAGGATAGCCAGACAATATGCAAAATCAGTCATTGAAAGAAAATTTCGAGTCAATGATCTAGTGCTTAGATCAACGGCTTATCTCAAGCACCGCCCAGGTGGAAAGTGGTCACCAAATTGGGAAGGTCCCTATGTTGTCAAAGAGGCACTACCTCGTAATTCATATCGACTCATCAATGCCGACGGAGTAGAATTACCAGATCCCATCAATGCTCGGCATTTGAAAAAATTCTATACTTAAACCATGTCTTGTTCTTTATAATTCCTCCAAATTTTGTTCAATAATGGTTAAATTCTCCTTTCCCAGTTATACTGGGGCATTTTTAAAATTTTGTTCAATAATGGTTAAATTCATTGGCATGCATTTGCATCAAGTTCGCTACCCATTCAGGATAAGGGATAATCCTGAGACCCCGACAATCATTCTCGTTACAATTCCCAAATACTTTAAGAGCATAGGTCTCTTTTAAAAATTCAAATTTCAAATTAAAAACAAGATATATTTTCAAAACCCAGTGCTTGAACTGGTACAATTTTGAAATCCAGTGCTCAAACTGGTACACTTCCAAAATCCAGTGCTCGAACTGATATATTTTTAAAATCCAATGTCTATGTTGACATATTTTCAAAACCCGGTATTCATGCTGGTGTTCTTTCAAGATTGAGCACTTGTGTTAGTGTCTCACTGGTGGGTAGTATCAGTCAACCTCTCAGGTTCAGTCTTTGTGCTGATCATTCATCAAACTTCAAATTCCAATTACCAATTTTGGCCCTCAGGCCATCCAATTTCCAAATTTCTAATTTCGACCTTTGGGTCAATCAATTCCAATTTCGACCTTCGGGTCAATCAATTTTCAATTTCCAAATTCCGAATTCCAAATTTCTAATTTCAAATATCAAATTTCAAATTTCAAAATTTCAAAATTTCAAATTTTCCAAATTCCAATTTCGACCTTTTGGTCACTCAATACCAATTTCAATCATTTTCTCTTGCGAGAGACCCTTTTTATAGGGAGAGTTCAAGGGAGCTCGTTCTTTTCGCATGCTATCCTTTGTTCACCTAGCCCCTTTTCAGGGAGAGTTTGAAGGGACTCGTGTCTTTGTGAACCGTTTGCAAAATAAATTTCCAATTTCATACAAGGAACCCTTAGTTCAGGGAGAGCTTCGACGAAAGTTCGCTTTCCTTGTAATCATAATTTCATACTAGGCCATTTCATCATGAAGGACCCTCTTTTCGGGGAGAGTGTGATGGACTTGCTCCTTCATGACCAATTCCCCGACCTCACCATTACCGGCCCCCTTTCCATAAGAGAAGCCTAATATTAGGAAGTTTTGACGAAAGCTTGATTTCTCTTCGAAAGTTCGTTTTGCAAACATCTCCTCTTCAGGGAAGAGAGGAGTAATTTCTATTTCCAATTTATGAATCTTCTTCTTTGGGGAAAGGAGAAGAAATTTTTTGTCATGGATGCATTGCGTTGTGCTTCAAATACTCGCTTCCACAAAGGATTTCAAGAAAATCTTGCCAATTTGTCATTAAATATTTGTTGATTTCAAAATTTTTATTGCATAAAAACATTACCTCAGAATACCTTCAGTATTATTTCCGAAAGGGCAAAGCTTTTGTGAAAAAGGATTCAAAATTCAAATTCTTTCTATTGGACAACCAAAAGGATGAAGAATAAATCCTCGATATGGCCAGCGAAAGGAAATTCAATGCTGTTGCAAAGCCATAAGTGATCGGTATTGATCGCAGTCAATGGCACATTTTTAAAGATCATTCTTGGAAAATAAAGCAGACGAAATATCCTGGGTGATATAGAAAAATCCATTCAATCCCTATATCTCCTCAATCACCTAAAGCTACAATTAAATATCTGCAAAAGAGATCTCTCAACTGTCGTCAAGATGAAGGCGAGTAGACCCCCGGGGCCAAAGAAGATTTAGATCATCTCTAAGATGAAGGAGTTTGTGATGGATCCTTCTAGGGAAAGTTCAGAGCACCGTCAAGATGAAGGCGACTGCGATGAGCCTCCCGACAAACCCTAAAGGATATTTAATTTCTGCTATCATCAAGAGATTTCCAACCAAAGAGCCAATAACCGTCAATATAATCCCTGAGAGAAAAGAAGGATCGGAGCATCTCTGAGATGAAGGAGTTTGTGACGTACCCTTCCAAAAAAAAAGAGAGAAAAGTCAGAACATCTCCAAAATGAAGGATGATGTAATAAAATCCCCAAAAGCCTAAGAGAGCTCTAATTCTGCCAAAAAAAAAGAAAAAAAAAGTGGGCAGAAAGATCATCATGAGAAAAGAATCCCAGGATATCAGACTGCCGAATCTGTCAAGAATCTTCTTTAAAATTTGTGAAATTCTATTATCAATATTCTTTCACCAATTGCTTTCACAATATCAAGAATACTCTCTTTTCTGCTCATGTCAAGGAAATTGATAGCTTCCTTGAAAGAAAGCCAATTGCAAGAAATTTGAATTCGAATCTGGATTCTACGAAGTTACGCCCAGTCGGAGGTAATACTTCAGGTAGAAAAGCGGGAATATTTTCAAAACAATGTGCATCATTTTAAATTATTTTGAATCAACAATAATTTTCAACATTTTGACAATATTTTCTAGCTATCCTGGCGTGAAGCGAGAGCTTGAGGTTCATCTTTGGCGCATCCTGACATCAGTTGTTATCCCTTTAAAGGACTTGATAACGGGAGTTTTCAAGATTCCTTCCCTTCTGTTGGTATAATCTGAGCGCATGGGCTCTCAGATTCGCACACTTCCCTGTGTCCCCACTGTCCCACCATAGACAGTCCAATTTCGGCTTGAGGTTAAGCCACCAATCATTTTCTCGCAAAAGGTCACCAATTTCAAAAGTTATTTAGTCTCAGCAATGAGGCGCCCAAAATCAAACCCCTTTTCAAGCTTTAGGGACCCCAATTTCATCCTTTTGCAAAACCCCTATCGGATTCATTGTGCGGAAATCCGAAGGTTCCATCATGGTTTCTTCCTTCGAGGATTCCATTCATTTTCCGCCCAATCAGGATAAGGGTACAAACCTGAGCCTCCTTTGATGAGGTATTTCATTTTCTGCCCAATCAGGATAAGGGTATAAATCTGAGACTCCTTTGATGAGGTATTTCATTTTCCTCCCAATCAGGATAAGGGTACAAACCTGAGCCTCCTTTGATGAGGTATTTCATTCCCCGGTCAGGTTAAGGGTTAAACCTGACCTTCGTTTCTACACGAGGTATTTCCCGTCCCATCCAGGTTAAGGGCAAAACCTGAATCTCACTTCTTTTGAAGTAAAATTTTATTCTTCATTCTTCATTTCATATCTACCATTTTCATCAGGGCTAATATTTTCATATCCAGTCAGATCCTTCTAACTGGGGCATTTTTATAACCCAAATTTGGTGTGTTTGTCTTTGCCACTAAGCTCGTCTTCAAGCCGGCTTAGTAGCAAAGAGGGGCATCTGTAAACACCCCAAATTTTCCACATCCATTCTGAAACAATCCTCCTCAGGCAGTGCCAACCCTGTCAGTGCAGTGTAGGAGTCAAACCCCGAGTCAGTTTTAGAAAATCACCATTTTACCCATTTTCATTAGGAAAATTACCATTTTACCCCTAGGTCATCCCGGACCCCAGTCAGTCGGAGTCAACCAAGCTCATTGGTCAGTTCAAGACAGTTAGAATATCAGTCATCTCAAGCTCATCTGAGCTCATAATGAATAAACCATTTTCATTTCTGATCATTCCTGCCAAAATTGGATCATTTCTTCAGAAATGACATCATTTCTTGCTCAAATCCAAACCAATTGTCTCTGATTCAGTCATTCATAGTCAGTCATACTCCTTAGAGTCTAACTTGAGCTCACCAAAAGTTCAAGCACTCCAGTTTCAGTTCAAAACCATTTCCAAGTGTCCAGGAGCCCATTTTAGTTCATTTCAGCTCTTTCAGCTGAAATTGAACTGAGTTCAGCCAATTGAGCTAGTGTTTGAGCTTCGATTTTAGTTCATGTCAGTATTATTGACCTTTTTTTTAGCTCAAAGCCAGCTCAAGTTCGTAATTCACTTCACTTCAGTGACCATTCCGAACCATTTCTCTAAAAATGGCAGCTTTTCTTGAAAATTTAGCCGGAAAGGTCAATTGTGTCAGTGTCTGGTCAGTTCAATTGAGATCTGAAACTCTAAAACCCATCTCAATCCAGCTCATTTCAGTTTGATTCAGCTCGAACCCCAATTTTCAGTGTCACTCTAGCCCAGTAGAGTCCAAAAACCATTTCTTGAGCTATTTTGCAAATTTTATCAATTTTAATGCTTTTTAAACTGATACAAGTGTCAATCGGGGTCTGACATCCAAAATTCTTTATTCAAGGTTAGCATTTCGCATAGCATTTCATGTCATTTCTCATCATTTCATATCATTTCTCAACATTTCATCACATTTCATTTCATTTTCGAAGTCCAGAACTCCAGTTTTATAAATTTCAATCAGATCGAGTTTTAAAAGCTTTCAGAAATCAATTTCAAACTCTGGGTTTCCAAAATTGACATTTTTACCCCCAGGAGTCTAAATTTGGAAATATTTTCTCAAAAAAAAAATAATCTGAATTTATTTCAAAGTCAAATATTTGAATTCTACACTAGATTTGCTTCGCAACGAGGTATTGAACTTCAAAATCCGAGCTCGTTTCAAAAATTGCCAAAAACAGCTCATTTCATTTGGAAATATTTTCTCGAGAAAAACAATCTGGATTTCTTCCAAAATTAAAATTTTAAATTCTACATTGGATTTGCTTCGCAACGAGGTATTGAACTTCAAAATCCGAGCTCATTTCAAAAACTACCAAAAATAACTCGTTTCGTCTAGAAATTTTCTAAAAAGACTATTTTACCCCTCTAATCGTCAAAATGAATTTCAAAAGTGGAATTTGGACCCGCTCTGAGATGGCCCATTCATTTACTTTTCTATTTTATAAAAAAAAAGATGTTTTTATTTATTTATTTGTTTTTGTTTTTATTAATTTTTATTTATTTATTTTATTTTAGAGAGGTGGGACCCACAAGATGGTCACCCAAACCTCCAGCCCCTCTTTCCTTCTTCTTTCCTTTCTCCCTCCTTTTCTTTCTTTCCTTTCTTTTTCCCTTTTCTTTCTTTTTCTTCTTCCTCTTCTTTCCTTCTTCCTTTTCTTCCTCCCTTCCTTTCCCTCTTGCCCAGCCATTCACGTAAAGGCTGTTTCCCTTTCCTTCCCTAATTAAAACTAAGAACTTAGGGAAAGATATAATCTTCCCTAAGTTAAGAAAATAAAAAAAAAAGAAAACAAAAGAAAAAGGCTACGGCTGCCCAAGAACCCATTCAACGCACTCTCCTCTCTCTCTCTCTCTCTCTCTCTCCCTTTAGCTCTCTCCTCCTCTCCCCTTGGCTGCTGCAGCCTCTCTCAGCCCAGCTCTTGCAACCTCCCCTTGCCATCTCCAACAGCACCCTTCCTCCAATACAACCTTGCAGCATCTTCACCACCGGTGTCCACCACCTCCCCATCGTTACAGCCACTCGTTGGTCCAGCCAGCAGCTTTGGTGAAGCTTCCCCTTTGGTGACAGTAGCAGCCACTCACCTTCAAGCACAAACTGCAGCCATCAACTACAGCTACAGCCCCTCTCTTGGTGGAACTCATCTCCAACGAAGGCACCATATGCCCAGTCCTCTTGGGCCAACAGGTTCAGCCATCTCAAGCTCCAACCACCTTCCACCGGGTCCAACCTTCACCTCCAACCTTGGATCACCACCTTCACCAGCCGGACCTCCTTCCTCCAGCCACTCCTCCCAGCCGGTTCAGCCATCTCCAGTCCTTCCAAGTGTAGAAGTATCACCATCATCTTCAGCTTCAGCTTCCTAGCACCCACCTTCATCACCATCATCTTATGATATTTGATATGACCTTGAAAATCAGGTTAAATTTGATATTTATGATATTTTCGCCATTTTAGGGTTTTTATCATGTACATAAGCATGTAGAATCATATTAGGGTTAATTTAAATCTCCTTTGCATTTCATATTTTTCAATTTTGCAAAATTTATTTCAGAAAACCCTGGTTTCAAGGTCATAGTCTTGTTATCGGGGGTATTTTGGTCATTTTGACCTAAATTTCGAAATTTCAATTTCTAATTCTCCAAAATTTCATGAATATAATCATATTTTATCATATTATTTTTTATTTATTTCATTTGATTTTTAAAATTCCAAAATTTACAAAAATTCTTTCATAAAACCCTGATTTCAAGGTCATTAGGGGTATTTTGGTCATTTTGACCCCAATTTCGAATTTTCAAGTTTATTTTTTAAATTTATTCATTATTTATCATGTTTATATCAAAGGGGGTATGAATTTGGGTTTATATCTGAATAATATCCAATAATTTCCCATATTTTCAGATAAATTCAGAAAAACCTACATTTTTGTGCTAACATTATTTTCTAATTTTGCAGGAATATTCAAGAAGAAGACTTAGCCATTTTATTTCTTTATTTTATTCAATTAAATGTAAAAAGCAATGTAATATTTGGAATAAGAGTTACATTTCAGCTTAGAATAGGGTTGCATTGCATATAGTTTAATTTCTGCAAATTTCAATATGTGATGTATGATTCATGCATATTTATTTCAAATTCACTATGGTTTACACGAATGACACGTGCACAATCTCTTATGGAGTTTATAAACTCGGTGGGATTCGTATTTATGGCCATAGTCAGAATACGAAGAAAACCAAGATTTATGATCTTCGTATTAGCCACATTCAGCCTACACTCTTAGGCTAACTTCAAAATGCACTGCATTTCCCAAAGTTTTAAAAGGATTTCCCAATTCTTCAATTGAAACTCCCCTTCAAATTCATATTCATTCATTCATATCATTCAAATTGCATTATTTTTAAATTCATTTTCCAACTTCAATTTCAGAAAATTCAGTTTTCTCAAGAATTTCCAAGTCTTTCTCAGGATCTGATTTTCTCAAAATCCTAAGTTTTCAAAAGAGATTTCAAGGCATTTTCTAAGTTCAACCAAGATTTTCCAATGTTTTAAAATTCTCAACTTTCAAAGTCTCAAGTTTAAAAAAAAAAAATCAATTTTCTCAGATTTCCCACTTTCCTGAGAACTCAGTTTCCTGAGAATCCATTTTTCATTTCAAAAGTCATTTCCAATTTATTTCTTAGATTTCCTCAGAATT